>NC_041216.1:3125432-3231067 GCF_002837175.3 Physeter macrocephalus
CCACATCTTCTTTATCTATTCATCTGTTGATAGACACTTAGATTGTTTCCATACTATTTCACCTTCATTTTTGAAGGATATTTTCACTGAGCATAGAACTCTAGGTTGGCAATTTATATATTTTAGCCCTTGAAAACTATCATTTAAAACTATCGCTTCTTACTTTCATAGTTTCTATTAAAAAGTCAATTGCTTCTGTAAGAGTAATCCTTTTCTCTCTACCTGCTTTTAAAAATTTATCTTTGTCTTTCATTTCACTTGTATTTTATGTATTTTATTTTCAGCCATTTAACAGTGATGTGTTTTGGTAATTTTGGGTTGTTGTGATTTTTTTTTTTTTTTTGTATTTTTGCTGCTTGTGGATTGCTGAGCTCTTTTTTCATTAGTCTTCAAATATTGCTTTTACCTCATTCTCTCTGACTTCTCTCACTGGGATTATAGTTACTCATATTTTGGATCTACTGACTATGTCCACATGTCTCTAATGGTCTAACCTGTTTTTTCCATATTTTTGCTTCATTTTGCATGTTTTCTATTGATTTTTCTTCAAATTCAGTAATTCTTCTGCTGGGTCTTGTCTGCCCTTAAATCTATCCAATGAGTTCTTAATTTTTAATATCGTATCTTTTATTCTAGTGTGTCCATTTAATTTTTTATATAGGTTCCAGTTTTCTGTGAGTATTACTTATCTTTTCTTACATTTTGTTCATCTTTTCCTCTACTTTTTAAAACCATATTAATTATGGTTATCTTAAAGTCTGTTTCATTATCTGGATCATACATGAGTCTTCTATTGTCTGTATTTTTCTTGATTACCAGTCACATTGTTCTGCCTCTTTTTATATCATGTGTATATACATACACACACGCACATGCATGCATGCACACTGGATATTTTATATAAAAGAACTGTTGAGACTCCAGCTAATATTTTCCATCAGAAAGAATTCTTCCTTTCCTCTTTCCTTTAGGCTAATAGGATAAGGGCCTGATCCCCTCAGTCTAATCATGGGTTGAGCTAGTTCAGATCTGAATTGTACCTATGGTTCATATCCCTGTTCCTTGCACCTGGGCCCTCTTGGGCTCTCGACTGAGAACCTAATGGGTCTCCATCTTCATAGTCCTGAAAAACTGCAAGAGAGTGTCCTACCCTTGATAGGTTTGGGGCTTGGTTCTTTGACCTTTCAGTCCTCACAATTTCAAAATAGGGCATTTATCTTGAAGAGGAGATCAGCTGTGCTAGAGGTAGACCTTCTCCTTCTAGTGGAAGCTTTTCTCCTGAAATCACAAGATTATAGCAGTTTTTACTCTGCCTTTTTAGAAGCTCTCAGCCTAGCTTTGCAGCTCCAATGTGCAGGCTCAGAACTCAGCAAAGGTCCCTTGGGAAAAACTGGCCACACAGATGGAACTCCTCAAGTTCCAATCTGTCACAGAGCCTCTCTGATTTTTCTTTCCTCCAGTGGAGCTCCTCTGCACAGGCCAAGCCAGACTGTCAATTCATGCCCAAATTTGGCAGATGTCCTCAGGAAAGAAAAGTGTCAGCTACTTCAGGAACCCTCTCCACCCAGGTCTGGAATTCCAGTTCATCTAATCCTCATGATTTTTACAACAATACAATGTCTTTTAAAAATAATTTATCTGACTTTTTCTAGTTGTTGCATCAGCAATGTTACACTGTCATGATCTATTACATCCTACCTGGAAGCACAAGAAATACCATCTTCTACCTACCCACTGTAATTAGTTTATTAACTTGTCTCCCTAGTTCTATTCTTGTCCCCTCCCAGAACAGCCAGAGTGTTCCTTTTAAGTACACCCAGTCACACCCTGCTCAAAACCCTCCAGTGGCTTCCCTTTAGACTTAAAATAAGTTTGGATTCATTTTCATGGTCTACAAAATCCCACACAATCTTATTGCTACTCCCTTTCTAACCTTATCTCCCACCACTCTCCCCTTCGCTCACTCAATTCCAGCTATACTGACCTCCTTTCCATTTCTCAAACACATTAACATGTTTCCATCTCAGAGTCTTTGCACTTGTCATATACCCTCTACTTGGATCTTCCTCAGATCTTCATAAGGCTTTGCCTTTATTTCATTTGGGAGCTCTGTGCAAATGTCACCTCCTCAAAGAGGACTTTCCTCACCCCTCTGTCTCCTTACCTTGCTTTAGTTTTAATCATAGCACTTACCTAACATTATACTGTATACTTATTTGCCTATTTTCTGTCTCCCCCGACTAGGAGGTAAGCTCCATGAGAGTGGAAACTATGTCTGTTATGTTCACTGTTCTACCCCAGTGCTTAGATTAGTGCATAGCCTGTAGTAAGTGCTTAATAACTTTGTGGAATGAATTAGATACCCCTTACCATGAAAAATTCTCAATTTAGGAGAAGAATGATTGGAGTAAAACCGAAAGTACTCTAACATAGGTGTCTACAGAATATTTTGGAGTAAGTGGAGTACTAATGGAGTTGGGACATAGTCAGACAAGGCCTCAGTAAGGAGGTGGCCCTGGAGCTGAGTGTTGAAAACTAAGTACTGATGTATGTCTGACCAGGAAGTATAGAGAACTCAACATATATGAACGAATTGGTGCTCAGAAAACAGAGGAGCTAGAACATGGGGGCGGGTGATAAGAAATGACATCAGACATAACTGGAGAGCAAGGCAGGGGCAGAGTCACAAAAGTCTTTGGATATCAGAATAAAGAATTTGGACTTTACCTTAAAGGTAATATGGAGCAAAGATTTTTAAGGTAAGGAAATATGCTATCAGATGTATATATTTTCATGTGTTTCACTACTCCTCACTGCAATAATCACACTAAAACTTTAAGTAGATTGATATAGAAAATCCCTGATTTGGTTGTCAGGGCCCAGTTTCAAAACATAAGTCCTTATCCCAACTCACTGTGTAACCTAGGGAAGGCATCATTTCCTCTTCTGAGCCTCAGATCTTCATTCTTAGCAGGAGGAGATTGTAGGTAAGATGCATTCCATCTCTGAGCCTGTGTTTATATGCTTTAACTAGATGCCTTGGGGAGAACAGTTTAATTTTTTCTGCATCTGCTAGAAATAATTAAAACTTCCAATTCTGGCCTATCAAAATTCACTTCTCCTCTGAGATTTTCTAACATTTAGGTCAGATGCCAAGAAACTAGCTTCCTGGGATAAAACTATCCAAGCAGAAGTAGCAAGTCTTTTTTTCCCTCTGGCTGGGATGGGAATGCAAGTGGGAAGAGGGGGTGTTAGAATGAGTCTTTTTCTTGCAGTTGTGATTCCAAAGAATCCCTATCCTGCATCTGAGGCGAACACTGAGAAGCCCAGCATCCACAGCAACACCAAAACTGCCTTGGAGCATCAACCAGGGCAGAGGGGGCGTAAACCAGGAAAGAAGCGGGGCCGGACACCCAAGCCCCTAATTCCCCATCCCATCTCTACCCCATCCAAGTCAGCTGAACCTTTGAAATTCCCAAAGAAGAGGGGTCCCAAACCTGGCAGTAAGGTAGGTAAAAATGTGGGTTTGCCAGCAAGGGATAAATGGTTATAAAGAGGTAACTCATCCATATCCATCCATCTTAGAAAGGGATGTGTCTGGCCCTATTCTCCACTTTGCGTATGCTTTTAAGAAGAATCTCCTTTATTGTCATCCCTACTTTAGCTGCTTACCTGGGAGTTGGTAATGTTAGAGAAAAGATAGTATGAATAAGAAACAAATTTTTACTTTGAAAGTTACATTCATGGGAATTCTGGTCTAATATCTTCCATAGATGGAAGGCCCTGCTCCTAATTGTTTTTAACCTACCCAGAGTGGATGCCCAGGTATGTGAACAGAAAGAGAAAACTGACTCTGTAAATGTATTTATTTTTCTGTCCCTGTACCTTCTTTTAAAAAAAAAAAGAAAGAAAGAAAAGAAGAAGAAGAAAAAAGAAAGAAAATTATTGAATATTTACTAAGTATCAGGCTCTGTACCTGACACCACTATATATCACATGATCTTCACAAAACCCTTGGAGATGAGTAGTGTTAATGTTATTAAATAGTCAAGTAAATTGAGACTTAAAGATGTGAAATGACTTCCCTATGGTCACATAGCTAATAAATGGCAAAGGCTACAGAGATGGGTCTCCAGATCTTCTAGTTCTAAGGTCACTGCTGCCCTACCACATATTCACTCTCTCACATTTCCTGAGGGAGGTTAACACTTACCTCTGGTGTAGGAAAAGACTGCTGGGTCAAGCTTCACTGAGCACTGTTACTGAAAGTATCACCTTTTAGTCCTGACCAGTTCTCCATGCGTATCTTCCCTAGGGAAACCATTGATATGAAACTTATTCAGCTGCTTCTCTAGGGCTTCCTTTGGCATCATCTTCTTTCTCCACTCACTTCTTAACTATCAGGGAATTTCTCTGCAACTCCCTCCCAAACTAGACTACCTGAGTTCCAGTGTAGAAATGATACCCAGTTCTCCCTAGGCATTCCATTCCAATTTCATAAGTTCCTCCCTAGGTTTGGTTGGTTGGTTGGGTTTGTTTTGTTTATTAGCTCCAGCTGACCTCAGTCCTTCTCGAATATAAGCTCTTCAAGGTCAGGAATCTAGTCTTTTTTTCTCTTTTTCTCTTTTTCTTCTGCAATGCCCTATATCCCAGTCTCTTGGGAAATGTTCAGTATATGCAAGATGGATGGATGTATACATGCATGGATGGATGGATGGATGGATTTTAGTGATGATGTTCCAATTGAGATTATCTCTTATTTACTGGTTTTGAATTCTTGATGTCACATCCTAATCCTTCTATGTAACACACAGTGCTCCTGATCTATTACCACTAACCCCAAACCCACGGGTTCATTTTTGTCTCCATTACGGTCTTCTCATTCTCATGTTGTGGAGGAGAGGCTGAAGGCTCTAAAGATTCCAAGGCCAGGGAAGTCATGCTTTTGACGATGTGAAGGCACCTTGACAGATTAAAAACGGAGAAAACTTGTCTCTGAGGTTCCAAAGACAGAACCAGAACCAATGAGCAGAAACCTGAGCAGACAGGCTTTGTCTCAACATAAAAGGAACAGTGAAATCTATTTCAGAATGCAAGTAGTGATCTCCTATCACTAGAGGTATTTCATCAGGTACCAGATGACAGGGATGTTTTCAAGGAGTGGAAAGTAGAAGTGTTAGATGGATAGTTGGATTAAGTAACCTTTAAGATCCTTCAAAACCTAAGAACTATGATTCTCTGATTGCCTCAGCTCTGCTTTCTCAGGAAGTCCTACCATAGCAGCCAAAGTCCTCTTTCTTTCCAGTCCTCTTGATAGCAGTAATTCTCATCTAATACTGTACTTTATGGCATGGCATTTGACTCCCTAATTCCCTTTCCTGTCCTTTTGCCTATTCCTGTAAGTGTATATGCCTTTACTTAACCCATGATATAACCCTCATGTTCATTTTTGAAGCAGAGTGGTCTTGTGACAAGAGTATAGGCTTTGAAGCCAGACAAACTTAGATTTATATCTCATCTTCAGTTGTTACCACCTGTGTGACTTTGGGAAAGCTTTGAGTAAGGTTATGAGCCCCAGTTTTCTCACCAGTAAAATGGAGTTGCGTTAATATATGAATAGATATATATAATACATGTAAATGCACCTATCTCAAATAGTAATAAAGCTTTACATCTTTCTGCTTTTTTCTACAATATTTGGGAACCTAACTCACCAGGTTTGTTTCTTCAGGGACCCCATGAAGTCCTACCACCAACTCAATGAAGTTGAACTGGTATTTCCTTTCTTCCCTGACTCATTGCTTATTTGGATTTTTACTTGTGGCAATATCAAAAAATGAGAGGAAACATCCATATCCTGTGTGTGCTTTGAATGTTCTGTAAGAGTTTGCATGACTGCTTTTACAAGCAGAGCCATCCTAGAAGTCAGTCAGGTTTATACAGCTCCCAGAGTGGACCCTACATGTGACATTCAGTAAGAAGGGATTTCTGGATCTCAGAAATGGTTATGTTTTCCTTGCATTCAGAAAGGCTTTTAGAAATCTGTTTCTTGGAAAAAGCCTTCTGAGATCTCTCTCCCCCGGAGACTGCCTGGACCAGCATAGAGGAGATACTAGATTCTTCTCAAATCATTTTTATTACTTCCCCCATTATTGGTATTCTATACTGTATGCTTCATTGAAAGACATTTATTGACACTTATCATATGCCAAGTACCACGTAGGAATGGTAAACAGAATCAGACCCTCAAGGAGCGCCAGGCTAATAGGGGACACCAGTATGTAAATATATATTGACAATACACTGTGATAAATGCAACAATACAAAGTACAGAAATAGCACAAAGGAGACAGTAAAGCTTATCCAGAAAAGCTTCCTGGATAAACAGATATTTATAAGGTTAAAAAAAAAAAAAAGAAAGAAAGGGTATTCCAGGCAAAAGGGATGATTTATTATTGTAAAGGCAAGGACCAGGTAAAACTGCAGGTTTTGAGAGAACTACTATAGTTAGAGATTACTGGAGTATAAGGTTTAAGAT
The DNA here is from genome assembly GCF_002837175.3 of Physeter macrocephalus. NCBI lineage: Eukaryota > Metazoa > Chordata > Mammalia > Artiodactyla > Physeteridae > Physeter > Physeter macrocephalus. Next base: position 3,131,971 of record NC_041216.1, read on the forward strand.
AAGAAATGACAGGTAATAAGCTGAAGAGGTAGGCAGGGGAAAGTAGTTTGTGGAGTTAGGGGAAGGGACGTTTCCATTTTTCAACAGAGGGAAACAAACTAATGTCAAAGTAGACTTAAGCCACAGCATTTTTTTTCCTTTTTTTGCTTTTTTCTGTCTAACTAATAAAGAACCTGGACTTCAGATGATAATAGTGAATACAGTAGAAAAGATAATGAATTAAGCTGTGGCTGTACAGAAGCCCAGAATCTTATACATATTTATTAAACATCTACTGTATTTGCAGCTTTGGGCAAGATGCTGTGTGGAAAATATATATATCATATGATATCACTTATAGGTGGAATCTGAAAAAGTGTTGCAAATGAACTTATTTGTAACACTTTTAGTAAACAGACACACAGGCATAGAAAAAAAACTTATGGTTACCAAAGGGCAAAGTGCAGGGAGAGGTAAATTAGGAGCTTGAGATTACCAGATACATGCTACTATATATAAGATAGGTAAACAACTAAGTCCTACTGTAAAGCACAGGGAACTATATTCAATATCTTGTAATAACCTGTAATGGAAAAGAAACTGAAAAAGAATACATATATATAAATATATAACTGAATCACTTTGCTGTACACCAGAAACTAACACAACATTGTAAATTAACTATATATCAACTTTAAAAAAAAATAAAGATTAAAACAGTCCCATCCACAAATGTATTTCAGTTTCATGGGTGAATTAAGTACTAAGAATAGAGGAATGAGAAGACAAGTTACCTATCATGGGTAGAAACTTTTCCCCATCCATTTTGACAGAGGAAACCTCGGACTTTGCTGAACCCACCACCCACCTCACCAACAACCAGCACCCCTGAACCGGATACCAGCACTGTACCCCAAGATGCTGCCACCATCCCCAGCTCAGCCATGCAGGCCCCCACAGGTAAGAGCAGATCACAGTATTAGCTGCAACAAGCCCCAGGCCCCAGCGTCTATGCTTTCTCTTTTACTGCACCAATAATTAGCCCCCTATCCATTCATAAATCTAAACAGAATCTTAAAAAAAAATGTTTTTAACTTTGAAATAACTTCAGAGAAACCTCCATTCTGTCAAAACAATCAAAGAAACTTGGGTAGATGTTCTGTGAACTCAGTGGTGGAGATCTGGGGCATGGGGGTGGGGTGGACATGGGGCCAGCACCAGGAGCTCCCTGGCCCAGTTTGTAATTATACCCATCCTTTCCAGTTTGGGGTGCTCCCTCTTTAGTGATCCCTTCCAGAACCCTTCCAGCACTATAATAATTCTGCCACCACTCATATATGTATGACATTGCTCTGTTTTTTTTTAACGTCATTGATGGTGGCAGATCTCGGTGCTGTGAAAGTATTTCAATGCATGTTTGATTCAAAGCAAAATCTGGTAGCTAAAGTGGGTGCGTACCACCTGGGTTGTGCGTATCTGTTCCCATTTCGTAAACTATATATGGAGGTAACTCTAAAAGAGCTACCCCTTTAGAATAGATAAGCATAGATATACAGCCTCCCTGTGGGGTAACTAAAAAGAACAATACTCATTTTTTATGTCTAAATTAAGATACATATGTGAAACCTTACTTTTGTTACTCTGCAGATACTCTGTCTTCTTAGGGAAGTCTAAGCAATTGGAGTGATCCCCATGGAAGTTAGGGTAGTCTTTTTCTTAGGAGTTGAATTTGTCTCCACCCAAATCCTAGAATGTTAGCACTTGAAGGGAAGGCCAGCCATAGTTTCCTCCCCAAATAACCTTTGGAAAACAACAGAGCCTGCAGGTGGCATTTATGTCCAGCTCTAGTCAGGGTACTATCATGTGATTTCTCCAAATGTATCTTATGCATCTAGCCCCGGCTAGTTGCTGGGTTTGCTTAGTCCAAAAGTGTCATTAGATTAGTGAACAAAGCTTAGGAGCTTTGCCCCTAAGCTCCATGGATGAGGAAGTAAAGATAAATGAACACCTTGGTGAAGATACTCATTACATTTTCCAGCCTCATGACATGCCCCCTAGATGCCTGTATACCTGCTTGGTTTACTCCATATCCTTCTAAATATCACTTAGGTGCCTGGATGCCTTTTTAACAAAACCTAGAAGATTCATAGCAGTGGGAGCTTCATGACTGTGCCTCACTATTCGGTTTAAATGATGTAGACCGTCTCTTCTGGCAGTCACGAAGCTGGCAATCCCTCCCTTGGTCTGAATCTCGTAGCCTAGGAAAAGTGGCAACTTGACTTTGTATCCCTGTTTCCTGTTCTTGGCCAGGCTATTGCAGTCTTGACTGATCACTGTTTCACCATCCCAATTAGACCTTTGCTCTTTCTGTGTGACCTTGATGTCACTTCCTTTTCTGAGCCTCAGTTTCCACACCTATACAATGATACGATTAGTCCAAGTTACCTTTATAGACCCTTCAAATGTTAACAATAAAAGCTATTATAGGGACTTCCCTGGTGGCGCGGTGGTTAAGAATCTGCCTGCCAAGGCAGGGGACATGGGTTCGAGCCCTGGTCCGGGAAGATCCCACATGCCGCGGAGCATCTAATCCCGTGTGCCACAACTACTGAGCCTGCGCTCTAGAGCCCATGAGCCACAACTACTGAGCCTGCGTGCCTAGAGCCCATGCTCCGCAACAAGAAAAGCCACTGCAGTGAGAAGCCCTTGCACTTCAATGACGAGTAGCCCCCGCTCACCGCAACTAGAGAAAGCCCACGTGCAGCCACAAAGACCCAGTGCAGCCAACAATTAATTAATTTTTTTAAAGCTATCATAGATTGAAAGCTGTGTGCTACACTATATCCTTTATTACCAATCTTTCGGGTTATTTTTAACTGCACGAAACTTTTTAAGAGTTATTTTGATCAGTTATATACATGCTAATAGTTTAAGGGAACAATAGGCCTACAAGAATTATTACAAAAACAAGACGAACAGTCCCCTCTATGCCCCTGTCATTTACTTCTCACCAAAGGCAGTCACTTTTAATTTAGCTGATTCTTTTATTTATCTACGTATATGTAAGTGGAATGTTTATATTGCTTTTTTTTTTTTTTTTTTTTTTAGCTTGAGGCATTTTCAACTGACAACACACTTTAACTCTTCCTTTTCTTTTTTTTTTTTTGGCAACCGAGGATTTAACTCTTCATCTCCTTGCCCGTAACCCACCCATACATACTTCCCTATCTTAATACTATGATATTATAACTGTGATTAGATTGAAATTCATTAATTTGTATTGTAACTTGTTATAGGCTACTCTCAATTGAACCGTAGAGTACTATGATTACTTTTCCTTTATTGTATAAAATTTTGTTTTAGAGTAAATCTTGATTTCTTTATGTGTTTATTTTGCTATATACTTATTAACTCAACCTTAAACTCTCTTACTGCCATATACATCTTTCTTTATGTTTAAGCACATTTTATATTCTATCCATTTCAAACTCTAAAAGAAATCTCTCCTGGAGCCTTCTGAGTTCCTTGACAACCTCTTCACCTCTCTTTTGTGTTATCCCCAGTTTGCTCCTTCCCACATCTTTATTTTCCCATGTAATCTTTCTTAAATTTATATCTTTAGTTTTGTGTGAAACCTGTTTATTCCCTTTGAAGCTTCTCTTCATCCCCATTATTCTGAAATCCCACCTAGGATGTATTTTTACCTACCATGTGGACACATAGTGTGCCTATTCCATTATTTGATTTCTTGAAACTTTCTTAAATTCATCAGTGATTTTCTCCCACTTTTTCTCTAGTCACTGTTCCTGGCATACATGTTATTCAGATGTTGAACCTCCTGAAGTCATCCTCTATATTCTTGACCCTCTTTATTCTTATTCCTATTCCCTTTGTCTTTTTGCTCAACTTTCTTCAAGCTTTCCTCAACTCTGTCCTCTAAACTTTGAATTGAGTTTCTTGTTCCTGGCATTTTGCTTGTATAAGTGTCATTATTTATTACTCTAGTGGCATTTTCCAAAGGGTATTTGGTAGAAAACCAGTCCTGCAAAATGCTCTGCATAAAGGGATTTTACATACATTTAGGAATTTGGTCACATACATTTAGGAAGGACTTACACTCTGCTTACCCACTCTTGGATGTTTGCATCTGCTGTGAAGAACTCTTTTTTGTTTTCTGAACTTTTTACTAGACTGGGTTTTTTTAAGTACAGAAGGTACAGAGCTTTCCCGTATACCCCCTGCTCCCACACATGCACGGCCTTCTCCATTACCAACATCCCCCACCAGAGCGGTATGTTTGTTTCAATTGATGAACCTGCACTGACACATCATTATCACCCAAGGTCCATAGTTTACCTTAGAGTTCTCTCTTGGTGTTATACTTTCTATGGATTTTGACAAATATAGAATGACAGGTATCCACCATGGTAGGATCCTACAAAATAATTTAACTGCCCTAAAAATCCTTTGTGCTCTGCCTAGTCATTCTTTCCTCCCCACTAATCTGTGGCAACCACTGACCTTTTTACTGTCTTTATAATTTTGCCTTTTCCAGAATGTCATAAAGTTGAAATCATTCAGTATGTAGTCTTTTCAGATTGGCCTTTTCACTTAGTATATACATTTAAATTTCCTCTGTGCCTTTTCATGGCCTGATAGTTTTGTTTTGGTTTTTTTTTTAGTGCAGAATAACAACATACCATCATTGTCTGGCTATACCAATAGTTTATTTATCCGTTCACCTACTGAAGGACATCTTGGTTGTTTCCAAGTTTTGGCAACTATGAATTACGCTGCTGTAAACATTCATGTGCAGGTTTTAGTGTGGACGTAAGTTTTCACTTCCTTTGGGTAAATACCAAGGAATGCGATTTCTGGATCACATAGTAAGAGTATATTTGGTTATGTAAGAAATTGTCAAACTGTCTTCAAAGTGGCTGTATCATTTTGCGTTCCAACCAGCAGTGAATGAGCGTTCATTTGTTGCTCCACATTCTCTCCAGCGTTTGGTGGTGTCAGTGTTCTGGATTTGAGCCATTCTAATAGGTGTATAGTAGTATTTCACTGTTGTTTTAATTTGCATATCTCTAATGACATGTAGAGTAGAGCATCTTTTCGTATACTTATTTTCCAGTTGTGTATCTTCTTTGGTGAGGTGTCTGTTAACAACTTTGGCACATATTTTAATCAGGTTGTTTGTTTTCTTATTGCTGAGTTTTAAGAGTTCTTTGTGTATTTGGATAACAGTCCTTTATCAGATCTGTCTTTTGCAAATAATTTCTCCCAATCTGTATCTTGTCTTCTCACTCTCTTGACATTGGCTTTCACAGAGCAGAAGGTTTTAATTTTAATGAGTCCAGCCTATCAATTATTTCTTTCATGGATCCTGCCTTTGGTGTTATATCTGAAGTCATTGGCATACCCAAGGTCATCTTGGTTTTCCCCTATATTATCTTCTAGGAGTTTTATAGTTTTGAATTTTACATTTAGGTCTGTGATCTATTTTGAGTTATTTTTTGTGAGGGGTGTAAAGTCTATGTCTAGGTTCCTTTTTTTGCATGTGGCTATCCAGTTGTTTCAGTACCATTTGTTGAAAAGACTGTCTTTGCTCCATTGTATTGCCTTTGCTCCTTTGTCAAAGATCAGTTGACTGTATTTGTGTGGGACTATTTCTGGGCTCTCTATTCTGTTCCATTGATTTGTCTGTTCTTTTACCAATACCGTACTGTCTTGAAGTTGGGTAATGTCAGTCCTCCAACTTTGTTCTTTCCCTTCAATATTGTGTTGGCTCTTCAGGGTTTTTCCCTCTCCATATAAACATTAGAATCAGTTTGTTGATAGCCACAAAATAACTTGCTGGGTTTTTGATTGGGATTGCCTTGAATCTATAGATCAAGTTGGGAAGAGTGGACATCTTGACAGTATTTTCTTATCCATGAACATGGGGATATCTCTCCATTTATTTACTTCTTTCTTGATTTCATTTATCAGAGTTTTGTAGTTTTGTAGTTTTCTTCATATAAACCTTGTACATATTTTGTTAGATTTATACCTAAGTATTTTATTTTTGAAGGTGCTAAGGTAAATGGTATTGTTTTTAATTTCATATTCCACCTATTCATTGCTGTTATATATGAAATGATTGACTTTTGTGTATTAACCTTATACTCTGCAGTCTTGCTATAACTGATTATTAGTTCCAGGAATTTTTTTTTCAATGCTTTTGCATTCTCTACATAGACAATCATGTCTTCTACAGATAAAGGGAGTTTTATTTCTTCTTTCCCAAACTGTACACCTTTCATTTCCTTTTCTTGTCTTATTACATTAGTTAGGACTTCTAGTACAATGTGGAAAACTCATGGTAAGAGGGAACATCCTTACCTTGTTCCTGATCTTAGTGGGAAAGCTTCTAGTTTCTCACCATTAAGTATGATGTTAGCTGTAGGGTTTTTGTTGATGTTATTTATGAAGTTGAGGAAGTTTCCCTCTCTTCCTAGTTTGCTGAGAGTTTCCATCATGAATGGGTCTTTGATTCTGTCAAATGTTTTTTTCTGCATCTGTTGATATCATGTGATATTTCTTCTTTAGTTTGTTGATGTGATGGATTACATTGATTTTCAAATGTTGAATCAGTTTTACATACCTGGGTTAAACTCCATTTGGTTGTAGTGTATAATTCTTTTTATATATTGTTGAATTCAATTTGCTTGTATTTTATTAAGGATTTTTGCATGTATGTTCATGAGAGATATTGGTCTGTAATTTTCTTTTCTTGTGTAGTCATTGTCTGGTTTTGGTGTTAGGGTAATGCTGACCTCATAAAAAGAGTTAAGAAGTATTTTCTCTGCTTCTGTTTTCTTTTTTTTTTTTTTTTTTGCGGTACGCGGGCCTCTCACTGTTGTGGCCTCTTCCTTTGCGGAGCACAGGCTCCGGACGTGCAGGCTCAGCGGCCATGGCTCACGGGCCCAGCCGCTCTGTGGCATGTGAGATCTTCCCAGACCGGGGCATGAACCCGTGTCCCCTGCATCGGCAGGCGGATTCTCAACCACTGCGCCACCAGGGAAGCCCTCTGCTTCTGTCTTCTGAAAGAGATTAGAGAGAATTGGTAAAATGCATTTTTAAATGTTTGGTAGAATTCTAGTGAATCCATCTGAGCCAGATGCTTTCTATTTTGGAAGTTGATTAATTACTGATTCAGTTTCTTTAATAAATATAGGTCTATTCAGATTGTCTTTTTCTTTTTTTGTGAGTTTTGGTAGATTGTGTCTTTCACCAAATTGGTCCATTTCATCTAGATTATCAAATTTGTCAGCATAGAATTATTCATAGTATTCCTTATATTACCCTTTTAATGACCGTGGACCTGTAGTGATCCATCTCTTTCATGTCTGATATTAGTAATTTGTGTCATCTCTCTTTTTTCTTATTAGCATGTCTAAAGGCTTATCAATTTTATTGATCTTTTCAAGGAAGCAGCTTTTGGTTTCCTTGATTTTTCTCTGTTGACTTCTTGTTTTCAATTTCATTGATTTGTGCTCTAATTTTTATTATTTCTTTTCTTATGCTTACTTTGGATTTAATTTGCTCTTCTTTTTCTAATTTCCTGAAGTGGAAGCTTAGATTATTGACTTTATATCTTTCTTCTTTTATAGCATATGCATTCAATGCTATAAATTTCCCTCTATTCACTGCTTTGGCTGTATCCCACAAATTTTGATAAGTTATAGTTTCATTTTCATTTAGTTCAAAATATTTTTAAATTTCTCTTGAGATTTCTTCTTTGACCTATGTGTTATTTAGAAATGTGTTGTTTAAGCTCCAAGTATTTAGGGATTTTTCACTTATCTTTCTGTTACTGATTTCTGGTTTTATTCCATTGTGGTCTAAGAACAGACATATTATATGATTTCTGTTCTTTTAAATTTGTTAAGGTGTGTTTTATGGCCCAGAATGTGGTCCGTCTTGGTGTATGTTCCATGTGAGCTTGAGAAGAATGTGTGTTCTGCTGTTGTTGGGTGAAGTAGCCTCTAATATCAATTATATCCAGTTTATTGATGGTGCTGTTGAGTTTAACAGTGTCCTGCTGAATCTGTCCATTTCTGATAGAGGGATGTTGAAGTGTCCAACTGTAATAGTGGATTCACCTGTTTCTCCTTGCAGTTCTATCAATTTTTGCCTCCTGTATTTTGATACTCTGTTGTTAGGTGCATACACAGTAAGAACTGAATGTCTTCTTAGATATTTGACCTTTATATCATGTAATGCCCCTCTTTATCTGTGATAACTTTCCTTGCTCTGAAATCTTCTCTGTCTGAAATTAATACAGCTACTCCCACTTTCCTTTGATTAGTGTTAGCATGGCATATCTTTCTCCATCCCTTTACTTTTAATCTATATGTGTCTTTATATTTAAAGTGGGTTTCTTATAAACAACATAGAGGAGTTGGGTCTTGTTTTTTGATCCAGTTTGGGAATCTCTTTCTTTTAACTAGTTTATTTAGACCATTGACATCTAAAATGATTATTGATATAGTTGGATAAATATCTACCATAATCGTTACAGTTTTCTATTTTTTTGCCTTTGTAATTTGTTCCTATTTTTGTCTTCCACTCTTTTTCTGCCTTTTGTGGTTTTAACTGAGCATTTTATATGATTCCACTTTTTCTCCTTTCTTAGCATATCAGTTATATTTCTTTTTTTTACTTTTTTAAATGATTACCCTTGAGTTTGCAAATAACATTATAACTAATCCAAGTCTGTTTTCAAATTAACACTATACCACTTCACAGTTATAATAAGAATCCTAATTCCTCCTTTCCATCCTTTGTATGATTACTGTCATTCATTTCACTTAGACATAAGTATGTATAAGCATGTACATATATATACATAAGCATACACAAATACATCATTGCTATCTTTATTTTGAACAAACTGTTATCTGTTAGATCAGTTAAGAACGAGGGGACTTCCCTGGCGGTCCAGTGGTTAAGACTTCACCTTCCAATGCAGAGGGTGCGGGTTCAATCCCTGGTTGGGGGGCTAAGATCCCACATGCCTTGTGGCCAAAAAACCAAAACATAAAGCAGAAGCAATATGGTAACAAATTCAATAAAAACTTTAAAGATGGTCCACATCAAAAAACAAAATCTTAAAAAAAAAAAAGTTCTTATTTTGCCTTCACCTATTCCATCTCTGATGCTCTTTTCTTTGTGTAGAGCCAAGTTTCTGACCTATGTTATTTTCCTTCTCTCTAAGGAATTCCTTTAACATTTCTTGCAGGGCAGATCTACAAGCAACAAACTCCATCAGTTTTTCTTTGTCTGAGAAAGTTGTTTTGTTTTGTTTTGTTTATAAATTTATTTATTTATTTATTTTTGGCTGTGTTGGGTCTTCGTTGCCGCGCACGGGCTTTCTCTATTTGCGGTGAGCAGGGGCTACTCTTCGTTGCGTTGCGAGGGCTTCTCATTGCGGTGGCTTCTCTTGTTGCGGAGCATGGGCTCTAGGCGCACAGGCTTCAGTAGTTGTGGCACGCGGGCTCAGTAGTTGTGGCTCATGGGCTCTAGAGAGCAGCCTCAAGTAGTTGTGGCACACGGGCTTAGTTGCTCCGTGGCATGTGCGATCTTCCCGGACCAGGGCTTGAACCCGTGTCCCCTGCATTGGCAGGCGGATTCTTAACCACTGTGCCACCAGGGAAGTCCCTGAGAAAGTTTTTGTTTCTCCTTCACTTTAATTTTTCGAGGGATAGAATTCTAAGTGGGTGGGTGTTTTCTCTCAACACTTTAAATATTTCACTCCCTTCTCTTCTTGCTCACATGGTTTCTAAGGATGTAATTTTTTATTGTTGCTCCTATATAGGTAAGATGTTTTTTTCCTCTGAAATCTTTCAAGATTTTTGATCTTTGATTTTCTGCATTTTTGAATGTAATATGCCTGGATGTAGTTTTTGTGTGTCATTTATCCTGTTTGGTGTTCTCTGACCTTCCTAGATCTGTGCTTTGGTGTCTGACATTAATTTGGGGAAATTCTCTGTCCTTATGGCTTCAAATATTTCTTCTATTCCTTTCTTTCTTCTCCTTCTGGCATTCCCATTATGTGTATGTTACTCCTTTTGTAGTTGTCCCACAGTTCTTGGACACCCAGTCTATTCTGGGTGGAGCCTTTTCTTTTCAGTCTTCTTTTTTCTTTGCTTTTCAGTTTTGGAAGTTTCTATTGAGATGTCCTCAGGTTCAGTGATTCTTGCCTTGGCTGTGTCCAGTCTACTAATTAGCCCATCAAAGGCATTCTTCATTTCTGTTACAGTGTTTTTGATCTCTAGCATTAATTTTTTATTTTCTTAGAATTTCCATCTTTCTGCATACATTGTCCATCTGTTTTGCATGCTGTCTGCTTTATCTATTAGAACACTTAGCATATTAATCATCGTTGTTTTAAATTTTTCATTTAATAATTCCAGGGACTTCCCTTGTGGCGTAGTGGTTAAGAATCCGCCTGCCAATGCAGGGGACACAGGTTTGAGCCCTGATCCAGGAAGATCCCGCATGCCATGGAGCAACTAAGCCCGTGTGCCACAATTACTGAGCCTGCGCTCTAGAGCCCACGAGCCACAACTACTGAGCCTGAGAGCCACAACTACTAAAGCCCACGCACCTAGAGCCCATGCTCCACAACAAGAGAAGCCACCGCAATGAGAAGACCACACGCCGCAACTAGAGAAAGCCCGTGCGCAGCAATGAAGACCCAACGTAGCCATAAATTAATTAATTAATTAAAATTTTTAATAATAATAATAATTCCAACATCCCTGCCATGCCTGAGTCTAGTTCTGATGCTTGCTCTGTCTCTTCAAACTTCATTTTTTTGCCGCTTAGTTTACCTTATAAATAGGCCTTTAGTAATATAATGGTAAGGTATGAGGGGAGGAGAAGTATTCTGTAGTCCTATGATTAGGTCTCAGTCTTTCGGTGAGACTGTGCTCTTGGACTGTGAACTTTACCAGTGCTTCTTAGTCCCCCTCGTGCCCCTTAGATGGGGCAGGATGGCTGGAGGGGGCTGCAGTTGGTTATTTCCCTTCCCCCAGGTAGGTTAAGCTCTGATCAAATCCCAGCAGATTAAGTTCTGGTAAAATAATTTCTCCTGAGGGTAGGCCTTGTTAAGAAGGACAGAATGCTCTGGCATATTTTTAAATGGCTCCTTTTCCCCCCTCCCCCTGCTGGAAGCATGAGGGGATTTTTCTCCGATATTCACTGTGAGAACCTGGTCGAGCTTCTGGAGGTAAAACTCACAAAAGTGTGGGACCACCCCCACCCCATGAGTGGATCCCCCCTGGAGTTTTTAACTCTTAGACTTGTTCACACTGAGCTTCCAGTAGGAATTCTATAGTTTAGATTTTCCTACCTCTGCACTAGTTCCTGTGGTGGTTTCTTTTTAGGAAATTGTGAGTCTCTGTATTCACCGGTCTGTCTCTTGGTGGGGAGCAGCAGTTTGCCCTGTGACCTCAGTTCTCTGATGGATCTAAAAAGGATAGTTGATTTTTCAGGTTGTTCAGCTTTTTACTTGTTGTCAGGATGAAGTGGCTACTTCCAAGTTCCTTCCATGCTGGACCCTTCTCTGAATCTTTTCTTCAGCCTCTAATTCTGATATCATGGATGCAGTAGAAAACCAAAACATGACAATATACAAAAATATCTTTATGACCTTAAGATTGGGAAGGATTTTTAAAATAAGACAATAAGCATAAATTAGAAAAAGTATATAACCTTTATATTCCTGGAAAAGGTAATATCAGTATATTCGACTGTATAATTAAAGCAGAGGCAGCTCATCTGTCTTCCACATAGCATCAGTTGAGGTGGTTCAACTGGGGCTGTTGGATCCACTTCCAAGATGATCCATTCATGCGGCTAACAAAATTGGTGCTGGCCGTTGGTTCTTCTCTGCACGGATGCCTCCAAAAGGTATCTTGGGCTTCCTCATGCCAGGGTGACTGGATTCCAAGAGCAAGTGTCTCAAGAAACAGGAAGTGGAGGCTACCATTTTCTTAAGGCTTGAGCCCCCAAATCAACAGAGCATCATTCCCATCATATTCTATTGATCAAGCGGTCACAGAGCCCAGATTCAAGAGAAGGGGAGTAGACCCCACATCTTGCTGGGAGGAGGGTCAAAGAATTATGGACCATGTTTTAAAACCACCTCAGTCCACTTTCTGGACATAAGTTATTTACATTTTTCCCACTTGGAAAATTTATTCTTCCCCTTGCAAGATTCCCCATTAAAGGTCTCATCCCTTTACAACATTGGGCTCCAGATCTGGCATCTCAGCATCTAAGTCAGATCCAGGTGCAAATGAGACCTCTCAGGTGCAGTTTCTCAGATATAGCTCCTTGAGTGTAGTTCTTCTCAGACCGAAGACCTGTGACCTAAAGAAACATGTTGTCTACTCCCCACATACCCAGCATACGGTGATGGGGTAGGCATAGGATAATTTATAGATACATTCATTCAAAAGGGAAAAAACCTGGAGGCACATAGCAGTCACTGGTTTATAGAAATTCTGAAATCCAGCTGGGCATATGTTGCCAATTCCTTAATTAGATCCAATACTACTTTCTGGGAGTTGTTTCCATGGCTCTTTGGTTTTGTCCTCTGAATCATCCTTCCTTTTCCATAGGAAACCTGAGATTGCCTTCTCAGTCTTCCTCCTGATTGTAAAAAGTTGGGGGTCCAAAGAATTCTTTCCATTTTGTACCATCTCTGTCCCTTTTAATCTGAGCTAGCAGTGCTTCTGCCAGAATGATTCTCTTAGAAACTTGAGAATAGAAGCCTAAAAGGTCTTAAGAAGGCTGTTAGTGAGGGCTTAAAGGAAAGTGAGGAAAATCTTATTGGAAGATGGCAGATAGGAGACACCTGCTAGGTAGTGATGGAAAGTCTGATAACACTGTCACCTGCAGTAACATGGAACTAGGAAATGTACCTGATGAACTCAGTGAAATATAAGGAGATTTCCAGACAAAGTAATGAACTGCCACCTGGCTTCTCACTGCCTGTGATAAAAATGTAAGATGAGAGAGATGAGCTTAAAAAAAAACATAGCAATTAAAGTCCAGGACTCACAGTCTGGAAATGCTTCTCATTTCCAGTCTCTCCAGAAGGCAAATAGTTCTAAATTAAGAAAGGGTCAAATCCAGAATGGGACAATAAAAATCTTTCGTTAAGATGTCAGAATGATTTAAGACTTATGCTTCATAGTCTCTTTCAGACCAAAAGGCCCTCTAAAAATCATAAGGGCAAGTCTCACAGATACTCTTCCTTAAACAGTAAGATTTTTACGAATCTTAAGGGCATTGTCTCACAGCAGCTATACAGGAAGCCCAAAGTAGATAAGGTCTTATCTTCAAGAGATTTGTGATTGTGACTTTTAGCTAATGAAGTAAATTTCAATAGTATGCATAGAAAACGCCCCACGTTTCATTCTGGTGGAAGCATTGCCACCTCAGACTAATAGCGCCAGAGATAGTGCAAAATAGACTAGTACAGAATCCTTTAGACCCCAACCTTTTACAGGCTTCTATTCAAGGCCCTTTCAGCTTCACTCACATCCTTTTTGTGGCCTTTTATGCTTCTTTCTGCTTCCCAGTCCCAAAGCCAATGTCATGTGTGTTGGACTTTTGTTACTGTAGCACCCTGTTTCTGATACCACATTCTGTTCCAGTAATCTTTTGCTACATAACGAACCACTACGAAACTTCATGGCTTAAAACAACAATGTGGGCAGTGCTGGGTGGCAACAGTTGGTCTCTCTTGCCTTCAGTATCAGCTGTGGTGGCTTGACCCTGACTGGAGGATCCACTTCCACCACAGGGCTGACAGGTTGGCTCTGGCTGTTGGTTTCTCTCCATATGGACCTCGCCACAGTGTGGCTTTACCTCCTCACACATGCCAGTTGGGTTCCAAGAGTGAACATCCCAAGAAAGAAGAAGTAGAAACTGCCAGTTTCTTAAGGCCTGGGTCCAGAAACTGGCACAGTGTCATTTCCACCATAGTTTATTGGTCAGGTATCACAGAGATCAGTGGAAGGAATGTCAAAGAATCTGGGAACCACAGTCTTTGGAAGGTTTTATCCTTTGGCTTTTGTATTTCACCCTTTTAATCCATATAGAATTTTTTTTAATCATCACTGAACTGGTTATATTTTTTCCTTTTTATGTGCTTTAATTAAGTAAAATTTACATACAGTGAAATGTACACATCTTAATATACACTTCGATGAGTTTTAATTAACGTAAGCAGCCATGTAGCCACAGCCCCAGTCAAGATAAGAGTCATTTCCACCACCCTGGACGTTACCTCATGCCTCCTTACAGTCAGTCTTCACTCTCACCTTTATTCTGATTTCTGTCACCATAGGTTCGATTTTCCTGTTCCTGAAATTAATGTATAAATGGAATCAGATTGTGTGCATTATTTTGTATTTGGTTTCTTTCACTCAAAATAATGTTTTGAGAAGTATTCTGTCAATAGTTCATTCTTTTTTAATGCCAAGTGGTATTCCAGTAAATAAATATACCACAATTTGTATATCTGTTCTCTTGTTGATGGACATTTGGGTTGGTTCTAGTTTGGGGCTATTATGACTAACCTGCTATGAACATTTTTAATAAGTGTCTTTTCACAGACATAATGTTTTCACTTATTTTCATTGCTCTTTTCTCTTTGAGTTCCTCGTTTTTATTTGTTTTGTTTTCAATGAAAGAGTCATATTATGACATGGAAATTCTAACCATTTCTTAACAGGCTTCAGCCAATTCTTCTTTTATTAAGTCTATCTTCACACTGACCTGCAGGGGCCCCTGCCCATTCTTGGGCCTTCTGTGAATTATAAGATGGAGCAGCTTGGCTCTCATCATTCCCCACTCTTGGTTAAGGATTCAGCATTCTTGGGTCTGCTGAGTCAGTTGCTACTTTGTCACTCTGCTTTCCAGCTTCCAGAATTTTAAGTTGTCTCCTTTCTGGTTATCTGGCTCATTTTAGTGGGTTTTAAGAGAAAAAAGAGTTAAATATATATTTCAATGCATCTTGTTTACCCTTTTCTTTTTTTTCCTGTCTTTCTTTTTCAGCCGCCACCTTCCATATCCTGCCTCTCTCTTTTTGTTTTCTTCTCTCCATCTTGCTTCCCCTTAGATTTAGAATGACGACGGTGGAAGAATCCTCCGACAGCATCTGGCTTGGCCCCTCCATTTTGTGGATGGCAAACCTGAGGCCCAAAGAGGACAGCAGTCCATCCACAGCCCACACAGCTACTGCTCTTATCTTTTTGCCTTTAATAACAAAAGAGACATTTTGCCCTCCTGCCCTTCAGTTAGTGAGGCAGGACAGTGTGAAGAAGCAGAGTACCCCCTACTCAAGCGGAAGCCTAGAAGTCAGGTCAGCAGAAGGAATGCCGTAGCTGGCCAGGCAGCTGCGGGTCCTCTCTGGCGACCAAGAAGCAAGTCTGGGTAGGACTGCCTCTTTCTTCCGTGCTCGCCCTGCCTCTGCCCTAGCACAGTGGCAGGTGGGAGGTTGCAATTAGGAGAGTGTCCAGCTGTCTTGACAGGAGAAACTACTGAAACAGAAATACATAGGTGGGACCCTCAGGTCCTTTGCATGTTTTTCTTTATTCCAGTTTTCTTCTATTTTCACTACTTTCTTTGAGCCTGAGTGTTGATGTAGAAAATAACAAAGGGACTCTAAGGCCCAGAACGGAAGGCAAGGCAAGTGACTGGTGGTTTGACCACTCTAAGTCCAAAGCCAAACACACACAAGCACTAATATTGCCAGAGCCCCCAGCTCCATACACAGAGCATGTAAGAGATACCAAGAATATGTAAGGCAACCAAGGACCAAAAATGAAAGTACATACATCTGGAAAATTGCTTAGATCTTCTTTTCAGCGTACAGAAGACAAAGTGCAAGTTCTGTGCCTTGGCTGGTCTGGGCTGTTCTCCCAGGAGGCTGCGTTCCCAGAGCTTTGGTCATGCAGTTTGGGCTGGCAGCAGCTGGGTACAGCCACCCTCTACCCCCTCCCACGGTGTTTCACAGCTTAGCAGCTGGGAATCCTGTAGAGACCAGAGCCAGGGTATGAAAGATGAAGAGAACACTGTTGTCTGACTTCTCTACCCTGGATACTCTATAAGCTGCTTTGATTCTTTGTCTCCTGCAGTTTGTATTTACTTGAACAAGAATGGCAGCACAGGCCCCCACTTAGATAAGAAGAAGGTCCAGCAGCTCCCTGACCATTTTGGGCCAGCCCAAGCCTCCGTGGTGTTGCAGCAGGCTGTGCAGGCTTGCATCGACTGTGCTTATCACCAGAAAACCGTCTTCGGCTTCCTCAAACAGGGTCACGGTGGTGCAGTTATCTCAGGTAAGCGCCCCTGGACTGGTATGGCTCCTAGTCAGAGGGGCGGGCCTTTTCAACTGGCTGATTTCTAGCAAGGCATCCTGGTTTCTACTTCACACCTGTAGGCTCTGGAGAAATATGAAAGTATTCCATTTCTCAGAGAGTCCTCATTTTCAACTCCCAGAGCCCCTCCAGGTCTTCTGCATATCGCTGCCAAGTAAAATACCCACGCAGACTCTGCCTCCCTGCCTAGCCTCTCCCATACAGAAAATATACGGCTGTGTTGCTTTAAAGATGATCACAAGAAAAAATCCAGAGGAGGCTGTATTGTGGAAACAGTAGAGTTTCTCCAGACTGCCATAGCCTTCTAGCTGGCTTCAGGGAACCACAGAACTCTTCTATCATTCTTTTGACTCCTTAGCTTCCCAGTCCTAAGCCAGCCCTGATACAGGGGAATTGAATCTCAGAGCAGAGTGGGAAGAATCATCCCACTCTTTCCTGCTATGAGAGTTTGAGTCAGCTGCACAGTGTATGGTTTTTTGGTTTGTTTGTTTTCACTGCGAATAGTCACTTTTTCTGCTGTGCCCTGCCCTGTTTCAGTTTTCCTAAGTCCAAAGCCCCATTCTTTACCCACCAAACCTGTGAAGACTTGACCTAGGGCCTTTCAATCTTTTTTTAAAAATAAATTTATTTATTTTATTTATTTATTTTTGGCTGCATTGGGTCTTCATTGCTGCATGTGGGCTTTCTCTAGTTGCAGCGAGCAGGGGCTACTCTTCATTGCGGTGCACGGGCTTCTCACTGCGGTGGCTTCTCTTGTTGCGGAGCACGGGCTCTAGGCGTGCGGGCTTCAGTAGTTGTGGCTCCCGGGCTCTAGAGCACAGGCTCAGTAGTTGTGGCGCACGGGCTTAGTTGCTCCGCGGCATGTGGGATCTTCCCAGACCCGGGCTCTCACCCATGTCCCCTGGCATTGGCAGGCGGATTCTTAACCACTGCGCCACCAGGGAAGCCCCAGCCTTTCAGTCTTAATTGTACACTACTCCGTAATCTCCTGCCCCTGCCCTCTAACTAGTTGCAGTATCCAGCCTCAGGAAACCCAGCTGACATGGAAGACCCCATAAATACCACCTTTTAGCAAACATTCATTGAGTCCTTACTCTGTGTTAGAGGTTATTGCCAGACACTGGCCAGGGGAAGGGAAGAAAAGAAGATGACATGCTCAGGCTCTGCCCTGATGGAAAAGAAAGACTAGCTCACAGCTAACTGTGGGAGGTGTTATAATATGTGAGAAATGCATGCAGGGTGGTGTGGGAGCCCGGACGAGGGAGTAATTGGCTGCATGGAGGATGGGGGCAGGCAGGGAAGGAATTGCAATAAAAGGCTGAAAACTGCATGAGAAATCAAGCCTCCCTTTCCTTCTGAGGCTGAGGCCTCTGCCTGGCCTCTCCTTTGCTTCTGTGCAGCAGGCTACAGGGACCCGGCTTTCTTTACCACTTTTCTTTAGCAGCTCTCACCCACACCTTCTCTAGGGTTCGTCCTCTGCCCCAAAACTGGTTCCTGAGAATGACTTATCTCCCCATTTCCTTCCTGCCCTCAGAGACAGATGTAGAGGCCTTTTGCTTGTTAAGGATTATACAGATACATTTTGAATAGAAATAGGTGGAGAGTTTAAAAAAAAAAAACAAAACAGGCATGGAATAGTTCCAAATGTTGCCGAAATTCTAGTTGCCCTTATCCAGATCAGATTGTACGCCTCAGCCGTTGCTGGCAATAGCTGTATTCTCCTCTTCTGCCCAGCTTCTCTGTTCTTGGGCAATTCTTATGGAAATGGAACCCCATATGAACAGATTTCCTGGAGGAGGCCCAGCCAACTGATGGAGCAGATAGAATTATGTTCACAGTTGTTTCACAGGCTAAGTAAAATCATTCCAGAGCCCCAGGTGCAACAGACCTGCCCTGGCCACTCCCATCATTGCAAGCCCTGGAGTTGGAGGCAAAAATCAAACCCTCAAGGGAGGGAGGGGAGGGGAAGGGAAGGAGGGAGGAAACCTGGGCACCGACTGCCTCTGTGTAACCAGGGAAGCCTGAGGCAAGCAGTGGGCTGGACTCCTCCTGCCCTGCCCGCGCTGCTGAGCTGAGGAGCTGACGCGCTCAGCCCTGTTCACTTAACTCCACAGCCGTGTTTGACCGAGAGCAGCACACCCTCAACCTCCCAGCAGTCAACAGCATCACCTACGTCCTCCGCTTCCTGGAGAAACTCTGCCACAACCTTCGCAGTGACAATCTGTTTGGCAACCAGCCCTTTACACAGACTCACTTGTCACTCACCACCACAGAGTACAGCCACAGCCACGACAGGTACCTACCAGGTAGGAGCTGGGACGGGGTCTGGGCTAAGAAAGGGGGGCAGGGTAGTAGCAGTAGCAGCAGCAACGAGGGCCCAGGGCCCGCCCTCAGACGTGCTAGCCTGGCACCTACTACCCCAAGATCGGGTTTCTGTCCCTTACCTTTGCCGTGCCTGGCACTTTTTGGTCTCCTCTCATCTTTACTGTCTCTTCAAGATTTTGTGTCCTATCTTTAGGATTAACCCTCTTTCCTCTGGATTTTTATCCCTAAAAAAATGGCGGTTCATGATTTTCCTAAATCTGCATGTAGAGCCACCGTGAAGTCACAGGACATCTCCCCGTGTGAATCTGGCAGCAAAGGCCTAACATAGAACTCCCTCGCCAGCGGGAAGGTTTAGTCTCAGGCTACAGATTGAGAAATTTGCTCCTGGGTGATTGGTCATCCACTCTTTCCTTTGGCACGTGGCCATAACTCCTCCAGCACCGCCAGTCTAGCAAGTCAATTCAAGTTCCTGCTGTTTCTAACTAGGCTGGAAAATAACTCTCTTAGTTAACATACCAGACCCACAATGGGAAAGCGGATGCCACATGGCCGGATCAGTGACTAAGCACTTCTGAGAGAGGTTTGAGTGAATGGAACTCAGCACTCTAATCTGGAGCACAGGACACAGAACAACAGGGAGGGAAGGGAAGCTTGGCCTTAAACGTAGCGAGGTAGGTCATTATGGCAAGAGGGAGGAAAGGCTCTTTAAAAGAGTCCTGTGGACCTTGTCCTGGCCAGAGGAATAGAGAGGCAGTGCTGTCAGCGCTGGGGCTGTGCTGCCTGGTGATGGGGGAGCGTAACTCTAAAAGTAACTCTAAAAGATGGTCCCTTCTGACCTGCACAAGTCTTGTTCCCACACTGTCTTCCCTGTTGTCTTTTCATCATTGTCAGAATCACTCCTGATAAAAGTACCACTTGTGGAAGAATGTGCTGGGGAAGTGACTGCTCACCCAGCACTCCCCATCCATCGCCTCTATCTGTACTGCTGCACCCAAAGGAGAATTGCTTATATGACTTGCAGGCAGGGCAAAAAGATGCCTGAATTTCAGATGCTCCTTCTGGGGCCCCCACCATCTGGTCCTTGCAGACATATCTGTGACCCTCTCACTGACTCTTTTCTTCAGAGGGAACTTCTCGTCTGACCTACTCTAGATTGCTTTCTTTCAGGGTCACAGTCTCTGAGAACAGAAAAGGACATTCTTACTTGTAGTTAGGATATTGCCCTGGGAGTCTGGGCTGGGCACGGTGGAGTTGGTGCACACAAAGGCAGGTTGTTAGATATCCCCTGCTGCTGGCATTCAGGAAGTCTGAGCTGCACTTCAATAATTAAAATTAGCCCTACCTGAGATTCTGGAAGAATGGATACACGAGAGAGGGTAGCATGTCCATGAGCGTAGCTGCTAGTCTAAAGAGAGATTTCTCAAAGAAATAGGAACTCAGAATTCTTTTTTTTTTAAGCATTTCTTTTTCTTTTTTTTTTTTTAAAGTAATTTATTTATTTTATTTTTGGCTGCGTTGGGTCTTCATTGCTGCTCACGGGCTTTCTCTAGTTGTGGTAAGCGGGGGCTACTCTTCGTTGCAGTGTGCGGGCTTCTCATTGCGGTGGCTTCTCTTGTTGCAGAGCACGGGCTCTAGGCACACGGGCTTCAGTAGCTGTGGCACGCGGGCTCAGTAGTTGGGGCTTGCGGGCTCTACAGCGCAGGCTCAGTAGTTGTGGCGCATGGGCTTAGTTGCTCCATGGCATGTGGGATCTTCCCAGACCAGGGCTCGAACCTGTGTCCCCTGAGTTGGCAGGCGGATTCTTAACCACTGCGCCACCAGGGAAGCCCCAGAATTCTTAAATGCAATAACACCGCTAACAACCAAGAGAAACGCACTGGTAGCAGCACACAGAGGCTGGTAGGGGTATACATCATGGGCCTGCAGTCGTGATGATAGTTTGGGATTGGGGCGCGTGACCTTTCCTGGGAATTCTGTTCCAGTTTGCATCTCTCTGATTCAACTACCAGATAAGAGGAAGCAGGCTTTAGCCACTCTTCCTTCTTGCCTCACCAACTAAGAAGAGACAAAGACCAGGGTTATCACCTTCCGCATTGGCTGCCCCCCTTCCCTTCCCTCTTTTTCAGACAGATTCAGCCAACTCTCTGTGCTCTCCTATGCTCTCTAACCTCTGTTTCTCATAGTGGGTGCTCAGCAACTTGGCTGCTCTCACCCTAGTTTCTGTTTGCTTCCCTGAAATGTTTTAACTCTGCCCAGACAAACTAGACCTTTGCCTAGATTTCTAACTCTTCTGTGCTCCCTCGCTTATCTTTTCTGCCTGCCTACCTACCTCCCTCCCTGCCTTACTGACCCTTTGCTCCACCTCTGATTATTTTTCATTTCCTACAGTTTTCTGATTAGTTACTCAGACCTCTGCCAAAGAGCCTGATGTGCATAAGGGCTTTCTTTTGCTTTGCCCTTTGGATCTGGTGTTTATTACTTCCACCCTTCTGCCTGGCTACACGCTTCTGCTAGTTCCACATCTGAAGATACCACCTCTCTTATCCAGGAGCTTACCAGCCCCCTCTTTCTTCTCTACAGCCCTGTCTCCACACTACCCTACCCATTTCTGAGTAGGGTAACTGACTACCCATTTCCAATATAGCAAATAGTCACCAAGTGTACATCCCATTAGGCTTCCTTACCTAAGTTGAGACTTAGTTTTTTCCTCCAGTGTTTTATTTTGAAAAATTTCAAACTTATAGAAAAGTTGTACAGTAGTACAGTGAGCAGCCATGTACTCTTCACTTAGATTTGCCACTTAGCTTTTTGCAGTATTTACTTTATCTGTTTCTCTAAGTATATATACATGTATGCGTTTCTGTATACTTTTTGTTTATTTACTGAACCATTTGAGAGTTAAGTGCAGATGAGAGACTTGATCCTTAAACTCTTTTGTATGTATCTCCTAAGAACAAGGAACACAATACTATTATCATTCTCGAGAAGTTTAACATTAATAAAATCTACTAGCTGATATATATAGTCCATATTCAGATTTCCTCAGTTGTCCCAGTAATGTCCTTTGTAGCTTTTTTTTTTTTCCTAATCCAAGATCCAGTGAAGGGTGATCCACTGCATTTAGTTATCCTGTTTCTTTAGTTTTCTTTTATCTAGAGCAGTTTTCCAGCCTTTTTTATCTACCTTCCATGATATGACACTGGCATTTTGAAGAATTTAGGCCAGTTGTTTTGGTTCAGATCATCAAACATTTATCAAATACTTACTCTGTGCTAGATCCTATACTGGACTCTGGGGAGACAGAAAACAGACTTAACCCCTGCTGTAAAAGAGTTCCCAGCTCAGAGAGGAGATACAGGTAAACATGTGTGTGGTAAGAGCATGGAACCAAAGGTACCCTGGCCCAGCCAGGAGTGATGAGCTAGGAGTAAGGTGAAAGAAGAGGTCAGGAAAGGATCCCTCAGGGAGGCAATGGCAGCTCAGAGTCCCTTCTTAAGAACTATACACGTGGCTGGATCAAGTGCGAGGCCTATAAAGATTAAGTGAGAAGGCGCTCTTTCTGGTCCTCTAAAAACTAATGGTATTAAACAGGAGATTGTATTAATTCAGCTGATCCCAGTGACTATTAATGTTAGCTGTAGTTGAAATCCACGTAGCATTCACCTCTGGGCCTGCTGGTTCCTCTCTGCTGAAGGAAGTAGTTCATTTGTCCCATGACAATGAGTTCCTCGTGCCTGTCTTTCCAGTTCCATCCAGGTCTTCTAAGCTGGTTATAAAGTGGTTCTCCTGACAAAACCCAAAAAAATCACAGAATAAAAGCCAGATAAGAACTCATAATTTCTTAGGATGCCCCTTCATTCCCACACAAGGTTTCCTCGTAGAACTGTCAGAGTTTTAAGAAGACTCAAATGTTTATAATTAATTGAAACTGTAGTGATTCCATTATTCGGTCAGACAGTCAGTCAACCCAGTATTTATTGACAGCTCTGATTTAGGTATAGAGGGTTCCATTGTAAACTAGGAATCAAGGTCATTAACACCCGCAGAGTTTACAGCCTGGTAAAGAATATGAACAAATAAGCAAACAGATTAATTCATGGTGATGAGTGCTTTAATGGAACAAGTTCAGAGTTCAAGAGTTCAAACCTGGTGTGTCAGGGAAGACCTTCCAGAAGAAATGATATATACACTTGGACCTGAAGGAGTAGGATAATGTGGTAAAGATGCCACGGACCCAAAGAGATGGAAGAGAGGATGATGAAGAATGTTCTTGTTGACTGAGCGTGTGAGACTGTGAGGGGCAAGAGGAAACCTGACTTGTTTCAGAAATACAGTGTAGAAAAGAAGAATGTGAGCAGTGAGGCTGGAGTGGTAGCAAAGGCCCAGGCAGAAAAGGTCTAATTGACCAGGTTACAGACATTATATCATTGAGCAGTGAGGACCCATTGAAGTATTTAAAGCCATGACTGTGTTATGGAAATAACATAATCAGATTTGTGTTTTTAAAAGCTCACTCAGGGTACTTACTGTGTGGGAGAATAGTTGGAGTAGAGCAAGAGGTAGGCCGGGAAACCAGTTGGAGGTTTTTGAATTCTGCAAGGCCTCCTAGATTTGGGGATTGTGCTTTCCTTTGATATCCAAATCTAAATAAAATTAAATGACACCCCCCCCCCCGCCCATCCCACATAACCCAGGATGGGGTTACATTTTCCTCGTAGCAGTGCATACTTCTAGCTCAGAATTCCTGCTTCTGAGTCGGTTCTTAATCCCTTTTTCCCCTGTCAGTTCCTGTAGTTGATGGTCTCTCCTGCAGTGCTTTGCCCCAACAGTTTGATCCAGCTCCTCATGCTCCATTTCCCTAAGGAAAAACCAACACAAGTCTGTTAGGTGTACTAGACTTGTACTGAAGTTGTGGGTAGAAAGAAGGATACTTACCACAAAGAAAAGGAAGCAATTTAACATTTTTGTTTTAGTGTTTATCAGATGTTATAGCAAATATCTTACTGGCCTCTTTCACCTTAGGCCTCCACCTGTTGCCATTTTTTGCGACCCATTCTAGATTTGGAGGAAGCCCCTTTGCCCTCTGATTTCTCTGTTCCCTTCATCCCATACCTCCTCCCTTCCAAGCTATCAGCAGGCAACTCCAAATTAATTTACAGTGCAAAATAATTTTGTTTGCTTTTGTCTCAGCTTTCCCCTTCTACACAATGCCCAGACCTTGCCTTTCATACCAAAAGAACCATTAGTGTAATTATCTAAAAGAAAGTACCAGCTAGCCCAGATCTATACTTTCAGCAACTCAAAGAACAAAGGGAAAAGCTGTGGGTGGAGAGATTTGTTCCATCTGTTCTATGTTCCCTTTTTCCTTTTTTCTGCCTTCCTGTGGATTAATCCCGTTTTTTAATGATTCTATTCTATTTCTTTTGTTGGCTTGTCAGCTATAACTCTTTGTTTTGTTATTTTAGTGGCTGCTTTAGTTTGTATTATACATTTGTTTTAACATATCACCATCTACTTTAAAGTAATAATCATATCCCTTTACATATAGTATAAGAACCTTAAAACAGTATGCTTCTCACCTCCTGGCCTTTATGCTATTGTTATTATCCATTTTACTTTTACATATTTTAGAAATCCCACTTTACATTGTTACTATTTTACTTTAAACAGGTCTTTACCTTTTAAAGATTTTTTTCAAATAAGAAAAAATTGTTTTATATTTACCCTTTTATAGTTACCATTTCTGCCACTCTTCATTCTTTAGTGTACAGCCATTTCATACCATCATCTTCTCTCTGCCTAAAGGGCTTTCTGTAACATTTCTCATAGTCATGTCTACTGTAGTTGAGTTCTTCCAGCTTTTGTTGCTTTGAAAAAGGTCTTTTTTGTCTTTGTTTTTGAAAGGCACTTGTGTTGAGTTTAGAATTCCAGGTTGACTTTTTTGTTGTTCAGCATGCTAAAGATGTGGCTCTGCTGTCTTCTGGTTAGCGCTGTCTCTGATGAGAAGTCTTCTGTCATTCATATCTTTGGTCTCTTGTATTCGTCTTTTCCCTCTAGATGCTTTTTAGGTTTTCTGTTTATCATTGGTTTTAAGCAATTTGATTATGCTGTACTTTGGTGAGGTTTACTTCATGCCTCTTGTGCTTGGGGTTAACTGAGCTTCTTGGATATGAGGGTTTGTCATTTACATCAAATTTGAAAAAATTTCTGCCATTCGCTCTTCATATATATTTTGTCACATATTTTTCACCATTTTTCATCTTTTTCACCATTCTCAGTATCCATCACCCTAACTGTCATATAGTAAGTATTTAATAATATTTGTTGAATGAAAGGATACTTTAGTAGAGGTTGCGGGACACGTGGTTCAGAGAAGGCTATTTTTTTAACATGGGACAGACTTAAGTCTGTCTTAAGCATGTGTAAGAACTGTGCTAGCCTCTGAGTCCTGTGTTGGTGTAAGAAGTTTCTTAGATCCACAACTGTAGTTGTTTCTTGATCATTCAGTTTACCCCCATGAAGGGGAAAGCATGCTTCTGAGCGTAGAGTCCTTGAATCTCAGAAGCAGAAATAGCTCTAGAGATGATCTAGTATCTAGCCCAGCAGACAGTTGTGTTCATCTGACTTCTGCTTAAATACCCCTAATGATATGTTGCTCACAATCACCTTTGGCAATCAGTTTTATTGTTCGATACTTTTGATTACCAAATGCCTTCCTTTTTGAGCTGAAATCTACCTTCTTATAACTCCTACCCCTGTTCTACTCTCTGCCTTCCAAAAAGCAAATCTACCTCCAGCCCTCTTCTCTACCCATGACTGCTCTTGGTGTCTTTGTCTCCTCTGACTTTTCTCCAGCCTGTATATGCCCATCCTCTTTCTCCTTTGCCATGAATTCTAGGCCTCTCACCACCGTTCTGGTCATCCTCCACTGGGAACTCTAGTTTTTAAGGTCAGCCTTGCAATGTGATACTCAGAAGATCTGCTTCTCACTGAAAATAGCTATGTAAGGGCAAGGTCCTTGTCTGTGTTTACCTCTGCATACCCCATACCTAGCACAGTGGCTGGCACACAAAGGGTGCTCAACAAATGTTTGTTGAGTGAATGAACGAGCTCCCTCTCATGCTGATTGTTCTCATGTCTCCAGCATTCACTGGTGAATTTAATTCAAGTTGATCCTGTGAGGTTAGGGATTTCCTCTCCATTTTATAGATGCACAAGCTGAATCCCAGAAAAAAGGTGGTGATCATTGACTAATCATCATGCCGGTAATAGAACTCAAGTGTTCCAGCCCCAGCTTCTGATCCCTGGGCCAGTGGTTTCAAAGTTTGTTTTGTTTCAGCAGTAGAACTCCTTTTTTGCAAAGGTAAGATTATATGAAACTCTGGTATATAAAAGCTAAAACCAGAGCTGTTTTGATAGAAGCTGGGATGAGGCCCAGGCTCTACGCAGGAGCTGGGAGTTCAGCAGGGCTCTGTGGAGCACAGTTGGAAAGCACTGCAGTCTTCTGCCCTGGCATCATCCTACTGAAGGCAGCCAGGGCCTCATTTGATCAGCCTTAAGCTGACTAGGACCTCTCAGAGCCTTGGGCATGATGCTTCGTTTTTCCTCTTCATCTCATTAGGATAAGATTTAATGACCTTACCTAGTCCAGGTGCCACCAGTCCAGATCTTCAGACCTCTCAACTCAGAATCCAGATTTCTTTTACCATTCTTAGCATTGCCAAGAGAAGAGACACTTACTGATTTTGCATCAGCATCTGGTGAACCCCTGGCATTGTCGTCATAATTATTCTTCACATCTGTTAGCTCATGTGAAGTAGGTCTTTGCTGAGTAAAATGAGTACTAGAAAGGTGAGGTTATTACTGTACTGATAAATACAGAAACTAGAGTTCATTTTTTTCTTGAGCTATTGCAGAGAACTTCGGTTTACACTCTAACTCTGAATGAAGAATAAAATACAACTCCCCACCTTTGTAAAGTCCATCCCATTCTGTTTTCTCATTTGATGTTCTCAGCATGACAAAGGGTGAGTTTTCCCCATTTTACAGATGAGGAAACTAGTACTCAGAAAAGACAAATATTTTGCCTTGAATCACATACCTAGTGAGAGGCAGGAGCCCAGAAGTAGAACCCAGGCGTCCTGTTTCCTGGATTGGATTCCTGTCCTTGTCTCGAAGTGGGACATTGCTATAATCATCTCTCCTGGAAAATAGGAATCTGAAACCTCACCTGCAGAAGTGGGGTGGGATATGGTTTAGGTGTCCTAGAGCGCCTCAGAGACTTCTCTCTTCAGAACCATTTCTAGGAAAGGGCTTCATCAGTTAAATTTCCTGAGATATGGATGAATATCTGTCTCATGCTAGATTTGACTGTAATCCCATGGTTTACCAAGCAATTTTAGGTGAGAATTAGAAAGTAGTCCTAAAATCCTAAACCATCTTGCCAAAGAGGTCTTATTGTATACCAGATAATTTCCTTGAATTTAGTGTTCATCAGAGGCCCTGTATGAATCCCAAGCATTATCTAAACACCTAATCTCTAAGAAAAACCACAAAGGAGAGTGTGATATGGTCCAGGACCCAAGACATCTCCCATATGCAGAGAAGGCAGTGGCCAGAGGATCTGACTTGGTATGGGTAGAACCCAACCATGAGAGGGAGTCTGCTTCAGGTTCTATAGTGCAAGGATTAGGGGCTGCTGCGTGGGGTTGGGCCGTGGCCTGGGTTTAGAAATGTCAGGATGAGGTTTCCTTTACGAAGGCTTTCATAGCCATTCTCTTTTGATGTTCACAAACCCCTTGGGAGAAAGGGGCCTCCCATGTTATAGGTTAGGAGACTGAGGTTCTGAGGGAAGCACCTTGTCTGCTTAGTGCCAGAGTCAAATTCTAACCCAGATTCTGTGCTTCATGCCCATGCTCTCACTACTATACAACCCCAGCTTCCTTGGAATGTTTCCATAAAACAAGGCAAATATGAAAGGAGGGAGGAAACATAGGAGCAGATCCTTTGCAGACAGGCCTTTAGCCAGGCATCCAGAAGCATTTCTGCTGGCTAAAGGGGTCAGCTTCTAAAGTGCCCTCCTCTAAGCAAATGTATCTCTTCTTCAGCACCCCTATTCCCTGCTCTAGCATCTTGTGTTAGGGCAGACTCTTCCCAGAATAGCTTGCTTTTTTTTTTTTAAGGTTCACCTTGTCAGAAAAAGCCTAAGACATCCAAACCAAAAGAAAACTCAGAGACCATCTAGTCTAAAAGGAAGAGTCTCTGAGAAGATCCATGTCCAGAGAGTGGCACTGGGCTTGACGAAGGCCACCTAGTGAGAGCCAGAGCCATGACTGGTACACAGGCATCCTGTGACCCAGCCCAGGGCTCTCTGCTTTGCTGCCTCTTACTCCACCCAACAGATTCCTGGGAGCCAGTGCCCTGGCAGCCTTTTCAGGCTAGTCCCTGCTGTAACTCTGGTTTTACTGTTTTCCAGGTGAGACCTTTGCCCTGGGAAATAGTCTGGCCCGGTCCTTGGAGCCACACTCTGACTCAATGGACTCCACCTTGAATCCCACCAACCTTGTCAGCACCTCCCAAAATCTTCGAAACCCTGGGTACCGGCCTTTGCTTCCATCCTGTGGCCTCCCACTGAGCACTGCCTCGGCTGTGCGCAGGTTCTGCTCCAGGGGTAAGCTTTTCAGAGTTCTGGATCTCCTGCCCTCTCTCATTCTTTCCTTCTTTCCTTCCTGAACCCTGGGAGGCCAGAAAGGACTTAACTCTGTTGCCTGCTGCCTGGAGGATGGACTGGGGTCTGGGCTACCATTGTGCCTGACTAGGCACCTGGGGAGCAACTGAAGCTCTGGGATTAGCTTGAGAATAACAGAAACTAAGAGCCAGCGACCTAGAGCTAAAGGGACAGGGAAGGAGTCCTTCATTCATTCATGAGCCATTTATTTGAACACGGTCTGTGTTTGTCATGGGGACGCAAAAATCAATCACTTCTTGTCCTTAAGGAGCTCAAAGTCTTCTGGGAGAGACAAACACTTAAATAGGTAACTTGAAAACAACATCTTGAGTGTGGCTAAAGAGATACACTTTGAGTTGCATGAAAACTGCAAGAAGGAACACCTAACCCAAGCTTGGTATCCAGGGGAAGCTTCCTTGAGAAAGTGTCTGACATTTTAAACGTTGACTATATTAATGTATTAGGAGTGGTAGGGGAGGGAGAGCTTTCCAGGGAAGAGAGTACAGTATGGACAAGGGCAAAGGGATAAGAACTAACACAGATTGTACCAGGAACTACGTGCAGTTTGGTATTGCTGAAAAACAAAATGTAATTCTGGGACTTCAAAGGGAAAAGCCTGCAAGCGTCAGGGGCTGTATCATAGAGGACCTTAAATGCCACGTTAAAGAGTTTGGAGTTGATTTTGTAGGTAATGCGAAGCTCTGGAGACTTTTACTTAGAGGCAAGACCTAAACAGGTTTGTGTTTCCAATAGATCATTGACTACTGTGTTGTGGATGGAGCTGAGGCAGGACAAGAGTAGAGAGACCACTTAGGAGGTTACTTAGGTTTCTGGCCAGACCAGAAATGATAAAGGCCTAGATTAGAGCAGTGGTAGAAGGTTTGTAGAAGAGAGAATAGATTTGAAAACTCTTCATGAGGTCAATGAGTCAGATTCAAGGGTTGTGAGGAAGGAGTGGGAATGTCTCCCAAGTTTCTAGAAGGGGTGACTGGATAGATGGTGGTGCCATTCACTGAGAGAGGGAACCAACCATAGAAGAGAAAGAAGGGGAGGGAGCCCGTAGGTCATCTAGGTGATACCCAGCAGGCAGTGGCTGTGCAGGTCTGATCCTCAGGGAAGAAGACTGAGCTGAAGTTAAATATTTGGGAGTCATCAGCAAACAGATGGAAGTTGAAGCTGTAGGGTGAATGACACCCAACTCCCAGGAGTATGTCTAGAATGAAAAGAACAGTTGACCAAAGAAGGAGTTCTGGGGACCAACAAAGTTCAGGAGGAGGGAACAGGAAGAGGATCCCACCAAGGGGACAAAGGAGTAGTCAAATGTGAGGAAAAACAGAAGAATTTGATACTGTGGTGGCCAGGAGTACAGAGAGTGTTTTAAGACGAGTACAACCCAAAAAGGTTCAGTAAAACGGGACTGAGAAATATCTACTGGATATGGTGATTAGTGAGTAATTGGTGATCTTAGTAAGAGCAGCTTCAGTGGTGCTGGAGGGTGGTGAGGGCAGATTGCAGTGGGTGGGGATATCAAGGAGAGTTTGATGAGAAAAAAGGAGGTGACCTTCAAAAGAAGGTCTTCTAGAGTGGGTGCACGCTGGGCATGTTTATCAGCAGACAACTTGAGCCTTCCAAGAAGAAGAAATTAAGAATATAGGAAAGAGGAGAAAGTAAGGCCTTGTAGAAAGGATTAGGGATCAGTCTTAAGACAGAAGGAGGCACACCTTGCTCCCTGAGACTGGAGGGGAAATTGGCTGTGGCCATGAGGGAATGGAGAGAGGGCTGAGTAGGGAAGGGCTCCAGAGTGCCAGGAGATTGGACTAGCCATGAAGAAGACAGGAGGAAATGGGTCAAGGAGGAGAGGATGGTTTGCAGGAAACACCAAGGTCCAGCGATGCTTGGAGCTTGGAGGCTAGTTTGCCAGTTTACAAGAGCTGTGGTTTTCTTGTGTGGTTCTTAGAAACCTAGACGTGGGGTGAAAAAAGACAGTTTGAGAGTTAAGTTTTTATGTTGAGCTAGCAGGGCAGGAGGGGTGGAGGCGGGGAGCGGGGGAGCATGTACTCAGTGGAGCTGGAAGAAGAGCAGTTTAGATCATCAACACTGGATCTGGGCAGGGTGGGGAAGAAGCAAGGCTGTGAGCAGGCGGAAGGATGGGGAGACTATAAGTTTGATGTGCTAAAGATCTTTGTGACATAATGATTATGGGGACATAGGTCCCAAGAGAGTTGAAAAGGTGGGATGTTGGGGTCAGAGAGGGGAATGTTTAAAATTCTGAAGTGGATTTGTTCCAAGTGATGCAAGAACCAGACAGTAACCTTGGCAGTAAGCATTTAAAGTATAGTGGAGGGCTTCCCTGGTGGCGCAGTGGTTGAGAGTCTGCCTGCCGATGCAGGGGACACGGGTTCGTGCCCCGGTCCGGGAAGATCCCACATGCCGCGGAGCAGCTGGGCCCGTGAGCAATGGCCACTGAGCCTGTGTGTCCGGAGCCTGTGCTCCGCTACGGGAGGGGCCACACAGTGAGAGGCCCGCGTACTACAAAAAAAAAAAAAAGTATAGTAGAGATGAAAGTCTCTGGACACAAGGCAGCAGTTGAACGGATTGCCTCTGAGGATTATGGTAGGATTTGGGGTGGAACAGAAGGTAGTGAGTTAAGTACCCAAAAGTCTTCGTTTAACAAAGAGCAGAAACCCAGAGACCTATAGAGGAAAGTGATCAGGAAGAGCAGATGGCCGGTACATGTTTGGCCTCTGAAGAACATGAGCTTCCGTCAGAAGATGGTCTAAAAGCAGCAGTGGGGAGACAGGAGAATGCCATTTCCACACCCACTGTGGCCTCCCCCAGTCCAGGGATGGATGAGGTGTGAAAGAATAAGAAGACTCCAGTAAGCAAGGCCTGCAATGGCAGAGGGGGTTCTCAGGAAGGCCGAGACAGGGAGAGAAGCCTGGGATGCCCCTCCCCAACCCTAACCCCAGCAAGGCCCCAAATGGAGCAGCGTAAGGAGCTCTGAAGTAGAGGCAGAGCGGAGAGTTGGTGCCCTGCCTTGAGACTTAAGTCACCTCAGCTCTCAGGTCTTCATGTTCCTCATACACAAAGTGGAGGTGGTGATAGTGACCTGCTCTTTCCACAGGCGTGTTAAATGGATCAAATAGAAGCAGGGATATGGGGTCATTTTGGAAACTAAATCATTCCCGAGGTATGAGGGGGTTACTATTAGTGTTCTCTTCCCCAAAGCCCTGTTTCTGTTAGGAGTGCTTCCTTTTTTTTTTTAACTTAATTTTTTTTTTACTGAAGTACAGTTGATTTACAGTGTAGTGCCAATCTCTGCTACACAGCAGAGTGACTCCATTATACACATATAGGCATTCTTTTTTTATATAATCTTTCCCATTATGGTTTATCCCAGGTTATCGAATAGAGTTCCCTGTGCTCTACAGTAGGACCTTGTTGTTTATCCAACCCTATTGACATATATAATAGTTGGCATCTGCTAGTCCCAAACTCCCAGTCCTTCCCTCCCCCGCCCCCACCCCTTGGCAGCCACAAGTGTGATCTCTATGTGTGTGAGTCTGTTTCTGTTTTGTAGACGGGCTCATCTGTGCCATATTTTAGATTCCACACGTAAGTGACATCATACTGATAGGCTGCCTCGCATGGCACTGGCCTCAGATGCCACTGTTGTCTCCCAGGCATCTCCACTCTTCCCTTGGGATACACTGGGAGTCTGTTGGCCAAGTCACAGTCTGAATCTCTTTTGACCCTGAAGATCCTCATAAAGCTATGAGAGAATTCCCTTTGGTTG
Organism: Physeter macrocephalus; assembly: GCF_002837175.3. Taxonomy (NCBI): domain Eukaryota; kingdom Metazoa; phylum Chordata; class Mammalia; order Artiodactyla; family Physeteridae; genus Physeter; species Physeter macrocephalus. The sequence continues at coordinate 3,164,240 of NC_041216.1, forward strand.
GCCCTAGAATTGTTTCTCTCAAAGAATTCAGATGACAAGTCTTTGCCCTCCCTTATTTCATTGATCCATATGGTCGGGCCTCCATTTGTCAGTCTGGCCTCTTGTGGATGCGCCCCACCTTCCTTAGTCATCCTCAGACTGAGACACTCTGCCTTGCATGAAGAGTGACCACCAGCTGTGCCCATTGGGTGGAGAGGGAGACCCCTGGTATAGTCTGTCTGCAGGAACGGGCATAGGAAAAGACAGAGACAGGGCACTAACTTCTCTCCTTCCTAGCTGTGTGGTCCTGGGCAAGTCACTTCACTTCTCTGGGCCTCAGTTCCCTCATCTCTAAACTACAGATGATGATACTTCCTTCAAAAGCTGTTTTAAGGGTCAGATGAGCTGACGATGCTGGGAGTTCTGGGTATATCAGGTCACTCTCCGCCACATTCACCACCGCCACCTGGTGCATCCCAGTCGTCTCTTGCCTGGGCTATTATAGTAGCCTCCTTTTCAACTGGTCTCCCTTGCTTCTGTCCTTGCCCCCCTAACGACTGTTATCAGCGCAGACTCAGAGTATAAATTGGTTCGTGTCACTCCTCTGCTCCAAACCAACCTTCAGAAAAGCCAGTGGTTTGTCAGTGGCTTACAAGGTCCTCTGTGATGTGCCCTGCCACTCGTCCCGCCCCACCACATACATACGTACTCTCAGATGTTATTTCCTGCCATGTTCTCTTCATTCACTCTGCTCCAGCACACTGGCCTCCATGCTAACCCTTAAACATGCTAGTCAGTCTTCTGCTCAAGGTCTCTGCTCAGATGTCATCTCAGAGATGCTGTCCTGACCACTGTATAAATTAGCAACTTCCTGCCTGCTGCCCTCATGGAGTGTAGGTTCTAATGGAGTAGGCTAACAGACAAACATGTAAATATATAATAGTATTATATATGAGTATATATGTGTGTGTATTTATAATATTGTGTGTGTGTGTGTGTGTGTGTTCTAAAAAGCCTTTGGAATTTCTATGGCACTAATCACCCTGCTTGCTCCAGCACACTTCTCTCCGGTCTGGTCTTTATAATATTGTGTGTGTGTGTGTGTGTCCTCTAAAAAGCCTTTGGAATTTCTATGGCACTAATCACCCTGCTTGCTCCAGCACACTTCTCTCCGGTCTGGTCAGTGCCCAGCTACAAGCTTGAGAGGTAATATGTTCCAATCTCTTCCCCAGGGAGCAGGAGGGGTGCCAAGCCAAGTGTGCTTCGACTTTTAGACTTGGGACCCGGAATGAAGGAATATGAGAGAAGATCTTTAGCCTTTGCAAGACATGGTTGAAGAGTAGGGTCTTTCTACTTTCACTGGTGTTTCACCTCTGACAGTTAGCTGTTGACTGGGCATCTCCTGGGTGGTGAGGATACCGACACGAGCAAGGCATGATCCCTGCCTCAAGACAGACCTAGCCTGGCGGGGAGACAGAAAAATATACATGGAACTATTACATAGGGTCATTCATTCATTTAGCAAACGTGTTTGAACATCTGCTGTGGCAGAGCAGGCACTCTTTTATGTGCTGTGAAAGGAAAACACTCTCCTCCTGCCTGTCTCCCTACTTTCAGTACTCTGTTCAGCACTGCTTCACTTCCCCTGCAAACGTTTGGGTCTCCACACACCAAGCAATTCTGCAATGCCAGCTGGGCCTGCTGCAGTTTAACTCAGTTCTGACACTAGCTCCCTGGAGGAAGCGTCAGATCCCACAGGATAAGGGCTCAGTCCCACAAGACTGACCCCCCCACACACATACTTCAGCTGCCAGTTCAAAGTCCACATTGTTACCTGTGCTTCTGACTGACTGGCTGTAAATTAGAGGTTCCTGTGATCCCTTCCATGGGTTTGATTAACCTGCTAGAGCATCTCACAGAGCTCAGGAAAACTGTTTACTTGCTAGATTACCAGTTTTTTATTAAAAGGATGCAATTGGGGCTTCCCTGGTGGCGCAGTGGTTGAGAGTCCGCCTGCCGATGCAGGGGACACAGGTTCGTGCCCCGGTCCGGGAAGATCCCGCATGCCGCGGAGCGGCTAGGCCCGTGTGAGCCATGGCCGCTGAGCCTGCGCGTCCGAGGCCTGTGCTCCGCAACGGGAGAGGCCACAACAGTGAGAGGCCCGCGTACCGCAAAAAAAAAAAAAAAAAAAAAAAAAGAATCAACCTTTGTGGTGGTCTGTGATCTTAATTAGCAATCACAGGCCTCCTTATATTCTTCATATGTCTAAAATAGAATTGCACAAACATTAAGAATGAAGGATGCAATTCAGGAACAGCCTAATGGAAGAGATGCGTAGGGGAAGGTATGGGGGAAGGGATATGGAGCTTCCGTGCCCTTCTGGGTACACTGCTTTCCCAGTACCTCCACACGTTCACCAACCCAGAAGCTCTCTGAAGCCCTGTCCTTTGGGCTTTTATGGCGACTTCATTATATAGGCAAGGTTGCTTATGGCCATTGGTGACTGAACTCAATCTCTAGCCCCTCTCCCTTCCCCAGAGATTGGGGGGTGGGGCTGAAAGTTCCCACCCTCTAGTCACCTGGTTGGTCCCTCTGGCAACCGGCCCCCATCCGTAGGGGCTTCCCAAAAGTCACCTCATTAACATACCCAGGTGTGGCTAAAAGAGACTTGCTATGATTAGCAAAAGACACCTTTATTTCTCAGACCACTTAGGAAATTCCTAGAGTTTTAGGCGTTCTGTGCCAGAAAAGGGGATGAAGACAAATACATATGTTTCTTCTTATTAATCAGAGTATCACAAGGACATAGCAGGGGATAGGAGAAGACAGATAAACATAAATGCATGAAATTACTGTAGGTTGTGATATGTGCTGGGGGTGGAGGAAACTAGAGTAACTGGATTGAGAGTGATTATTTGGGGACTGAGTACTTTTATTAGGATATCAGGGAAGGCCTCTCAGAGGAATCAATATTTGAGATGAAACCCAAATGTTGAGAAGGAATCAGGTATGCAAAGATGTGGGGAAAAGACAATTTTAGACAGAGGAAATTGTGTGTCTGGGTCAAAGAATAAAAGCATGGCTTATTCAGGAGGCAGAAAGAAAGCCAGAGTGTCTGGAGGTTGGTAAGTAAAGGATGGGGGGAAGGGGAGAGGAGATAGAAAGGGCCAGATGAATGGGGTACCTTCTAGACCATGGTAAGGGGTTCGACTTTATTTCAGGTACGCATTTCGAGGCCATTGCATTTATTGACATGATACAATTACTTTTTAAAGGTTGTTTTGACCGCCTTAACGGAGAAAAGATTATTAGAGTGATGTGATGGGGGAAAGTGTGTAGAGATTGAGCTGTAACCAAGAGATCCATGAAATGCTTTGTGAGACCAATTATTTCAGGATTAGACCGGAAAAGTTTCATAAAGGAGCTGATCCTTGAAGCCGACCCTTGCTTAGCTAAGTCGGAGTTTGCCAGAAAAAAAAGGAGAAATTGAAGGGAGAGAAGGGGGCACATTCCAGGCAGAGGGGATGAAGCATGCCAGAGATCTGTGCAGGTGATGATCATACAGAGAGCTCAGATCCCACAGGGGAAATGGGAGGGGCTGTTTTTGAGCCAAGATTGAGGTAAAAGCTCTAAGCAGACCACTAAATTAACATTGAGATTCCTGGCAGCCAAGGCAAAACTGTTCTGCCTCCAAGTGTTTGGCTGACTTTGCTACAGCCTTGGAAGAGGCACTGGGTATTACTATCCATCACTTTTTTTCCCTTCCTGGGCCCCAAGGACTTGGCTATAATCTTACCCAGCTCCCGAGGTCTCTCTAGAAATGGTCCCCAGAGCCAAAGCAAAAGCAGCCTCACCTGCCAGCTCCTCCACCTCTGCCCCCAATCCAGGTAATCCCCTTACTTCATTGCTACCCCTGATTCAGGTCCAGGCAGAATCACAACCTCAGTTTAAAATTCCTTCTAACCATTTCCAGAATCAGACCTACCCTTAAGATTTGAGTGACGAGGGTCTCAGGCCTTTGGTCCCTTTGTTGAAAACCCTCCCCTCCCTCGGTTGCCTCTGGTTCCTCTGCTCTGGCACTGCTGAGCCTCAGTGGTCACACAGGGCCATTGGGACAGGCCAAGGAGAGTGCTGGGGAGTTACAGACCAGTCCCCGCCCGTTATGCAGGTGTCCTCATGTCCTGCAGGGTCGGACCGCCGGGATGCCTCTCGACAGAGTGGCCGGGACCCCTCCTCGTGGACAGTCGAGGACGTGATGCAGTTTGTCCGGGAAGCTGATCCTCAGCTTGGACCCCACGCTGACCTCTTTCGCAAACACGTAGGTGCCCCTGCCTGACCTCTCCTGTGTCCGCTGGGAGTCTTGCTTCTGCAACTTACAGACTCTTAAAGGGGCACGAGCTATATACTTGTTCTAGGTCCCTTGAAACTGAGCGCAGGTGACACCATGCAAACTTAGAGACAGAATCTTGGGTCCCAAACAGCCCTCACTGGGCACTGAATTCAGCTCACTCCTTTAGTGTAGGATCTGATTCAGCCACACTCTTACTGGGTCCCAGGGACAGGACTCTCCTCTCCTAGGAGCACTTGCTCTCCCAGCTACCTGCTGTGGCCTAAGGCCAAGTTAAAGAGTCTCTTGCCAAGTGGCCCCCAACTCTCCTACCTCATCAGAACCCCATCCTCTACTTTCTCTGCTCTGAGCCTCCCCCATCTCTTCAAGTGGCCATTTGGCCTTGTGGCCAGGACTGCTGCTGACCCCCCTGCAGTGACCATACTCCTCATCTGGGGCTCAAACCCACCTCCCTGTAGCCCCTACCGCCTGGTGCTGTTCTGTGCTTTGGTCACTCAGAACAGCACTGCTACCTCTCACTGGTCACTTACCCCTTCATGCCAGGTGGGTTTGGAGGGTGCTCTTAGATCAGGCCTGAAGGTCTCACAGCTGCTCAGCGAGTGCCTGCTTTGTGCCTGGCTCACACGGAGGGGTCCCTGCTGCTCAGGAAGGAAGGTGACTCACCGGATAGCCCTTGAGGGTCAATACAAAAATAGTCCATAATGAGTGACAAGTACACTGACTGGGGAGGCCTCCTGGGAGGAGACGGAATTGAGCTGACCTCAGAGTTCTGGGAGCCGGGGAGACTGCCTCTCGGGCAGCAGAGAAAGGAGATTCCTATAAACGTGTGTGAAGAGCTTAACCCGGGGGGTGGTCAGTAGTAGATGCTGGGGAGGGGTGGCTGGAGACAGAAGCTGGGGAGAACAGGTAGGCTGTAGCATCGCAGCAGGTTCACTGCCACGTGGCTGGCATCTCCCTGGGTGGCCTTTAATCAGAACCTGGGGTGGTCAGACCACCCAGGCCTCTGATGGCACCTCCCTCCATCCCCCCAGGAGATCGATGGCAAGGCCCTTCTTCTGCTGCGCAGTGACATGATGATGAAGTACATGGGTCTGAAGCTGGGGCCTGCACTCAAGCTCTCCTACCACATTGACCGGCTGAAGCAGGGCAAGTTCTGAACAGGGAGACGCAGCCTAGACAACCGAGGGATCGAGCAGAGGGGCTATTCTTCTCCCAGGCACCTCAGTGGGGTCCGAGGCTGCCTCAGGACTCCAGGAGGCTGTGTGGAGCTGCCAGCACTGCCCCTCCTGCCATGGTATGTCCTTCCATGAAGGGCCGAGGCGGGCTTGGGGCCCAGGGTTGGCGCTGCTCTTCCCCTCAGCCCTGCCTCGGCTCTGAGGTCTCCTGTATTTATTGCTCAGGCCTGGCCGGCCTCTCCCCAGGAGTTTAGACTGAACGCCTTCCAAGTGATGGAGGAAGGGGCTGACCCCTGAGGCCTCGGAAGACGGGGCCCTGAAGTGACACTCGTGCCCGGTCCCCTCACCACCCACTGGGCCTGGTGTGGCTCCCCATTGCCCCACGGCTCCTGCCTTCTTCTCACGAGATCCGCGGACTCCAAACTCATGGTGCAGACCTCTACCTTTTTTAAGAAAAGATCTTTTCTTATTGTTAATTTATTGTTTCTGGCACTTGGGCAAGCCCTCCAGTTCATACCCCTCTCGCTCCAGACACTGGGTTTCAGGAGGAGGGAGACTGCCCTGCCCCGGCCCCAGACAGGCCCTCTCCAGAGCGGTGTGGCCCCTTTTCAGAGGACATTACCTAGGGTCCCTGTCCCCTTGCCTCTCTTCCTCCGCTGGGCCCTCTGCAGCCTCGGCCTCATCTGTGGGAATGGGAGTCCCTGCCCTGCACTGTCCCCACCGCAGCTCCCTTGCCCTGGCCAGAATTTCTGCTGAAGAAGGTTGGACCCAATGATTTTAAGCCAAGAAGGCCCTAAGGTGGATGGGAGTAAGGGGTCTCTAGGTTGGAGTCTGGTTGTACCCACTCCACTGTCCACATGCTTCCTTTGTAAGCAAGTCAGCAGCACAGCTGCCCCCGCTGCCATCTGGACTTATGTCAATTTGTTTATAAATAAAAAACAATATAGATGCCAGTGTCTTTGTAATCAGTCAAGAGATAATCAGTGTGCCTCCGAAGGGCAGGTCACTCCCCTTGTCTTGGTCTTTGCTCCTCGTTTTTATCTATGAGGAAACTTGGACAAGATGCTCCCTGAGTTCTCGTGACTCCAGCAATCCCTAGAGAACAGGCTGTCTGCCACATGCCCACTGGGGCCCCAGCATGGCGTAGCCCCTGGGGAGACGGTGTGAGATCTGTTCTCAGCCCTCAAAGGGCTTTGTGCTCTGGTGTAGCCAGACAGCAGTGTGGAGGAAGCAGCCACAGGAAGCCTGAGCAGGAAGGACAATATTAGGGTCAACAGCTCCAAGGAGCCTCAGTGGCAGGGGTGAGGAGAGATGCATGCTAGCCCGGGCTAGCCTGCAGGGCACCTCTTGCGCCATCCAGGGGCCGGTACTCCAGTCCAGGACCTCACTTCCCTGTTTATAAAGGGCCCCAGGAGGAGAAGGTGTGGGGCAGCAACACAGTGCAGTGTAACCTGATAATGACTAACACATCGCTGTGTGCCCCATCAGCTGCTCCATCTGAATTAGAACGATCTCATATAATCTTCACAACAGACCCACTTTATAGATGAGGAAACTTAAGCTCTGATCGTATAGCCAGGAACTGCCAAAGTAGGCGTTTAAAGCCCAGGAATCTGACTCCAAGGCCAGGGCCGAGGTTCCAGCCAGTGCAGCTATTTTTTTGTGATGCTTTAGATGGGTCGTTTCCCTCCTCTGGGCCCGTCTGGCTATGAGGGGGTTAGACGAGGAGACCTCTAAGGATCCTACCAGCCCTCACCAGCGACTAGTTCTAACGTGGTGTTTTCCACTTGGCCACTGTGAGGTTCTAATCATGGGCCTTGTGAAGCAGTCAGGGTCGGGGCTGCCGAACTAGAAGCCCATTTTTCACAGACTCCTGGACCTGTGTCCCGTAGGCTGTGCTGTTCATTCAGGGTACTCCCAAAGAGGGCCTTATTGAACCCTGGCAACAAACTTCTGGATGTGAAGGTAACACCAGCATATGCAGGGAGACCAGATGTGCTGCCAGGCCGGGCTTGTGGAGCAAAATGGCTGCCACCCCACCCTGTCCCTCATCAGCAGGCACATTCAGCTTTCCAGGGAACACTCATTAAGGGCTTCTTGGTGCTAAGTTGTTTGTGTACGTTAGCTCGCTTAAACCTCGCTTACAGCGCTCAGAGATAACCACCATGTTCCCCCATTTTAAAGATGAGGAAACTAAAGCTTAGAGAGGTGAAGCTATAATACTTGCCCCAAACTCCATAGCTAATAAGGGGTGCGAGACAGCATGCTGCCTGCCACACCCACCAGGCAGCCTTTGTCTTGGGTCCTGCTAACCATGCAGACTCGACTCCCACAGGCTACACTGGGGGGTGGCGCTCACATTGCAGACAGACCGGACACCCTGCCAGCATAAAGCAGGCCTTTCCGGTGGAGCAGTCCTTGCAGAGCCCGCAGTCATCCACGACCATTCTTTGTCGCCCAGGTGACAGCTCAGGTGCAAGGGGATAAGGCATATTAGGGAGAAGTGGGGTTCACCTTGGTTTAGAAGCATCGTGCCACAGGGCAGCCAATAACTCCCTAGTGCCATAGGCACAGCTTCCAGGTCCCCGTCAGGGACGTGCCTACTGGGTCCCTGGGCTCAGGAAGCCCTGCAGGAAGGGCTATTTACAGTCTATGCACAGCACTCCTAGACCAGGTGATTTACAATTAGGGGTCATTTTTATCATAAGCACTGTTGCCTTGAAATGGTTGACATTCCATTTTTATCTGGTTTCCAAGGGAACAGAACTAGAAAGGTAACCAGATGTCAAATTCTGCAGGAGGGGAAAGGATTTGTTACCATTTCACTCATGCTGCCCTAACCTCTGGGGTCAGAATTGAACATCATTTAAGAGAACAAAAACAAAAAAAACCCAAAACCTCGACTTCTGAAACTGTTTCACAAAGCCAAGCCTTCTAATAGTGACCCAGAGTCATCCAAAGAAGCTGAAATGGTGTCCGGTGGGTGAGACCACACCACTGATCCTGACAGGGCAGCCACCCACAGAGCAGGAAGGCGTGTGGGGAGGTGGGACTGGGGGACAGAGGCCTCCGGCAGCAGCTTCCTGGGCCCACCCTCATCGCCATGACAAGGAGAGACACTGACTCCGGTGCTGAGGAACATCAGGAAGGAAAAACCCAGGCACTTCAGGAGAGAAGAGAAGAGTGCAGGCTCCGCTCAGGGCTCAATCCTTGGGGAACCTCTCTGCCCCGTCCCCACCTGTGGTCCCTCCCCACCTGCCGGCTGCGTGGCCCATGTCCCCGGGCTCCGCTCTGTCTCTGTTGCCCAGGCTATTAGTCCTAAGCGGAAGTGTCCACAGCACCCTCTTCGGCATCTTTGTGGAACAACCTGAGACCCTTCTCTGGGCTGTGGCACCGGCGGGCCAAGTGGACAGTTTCTGCCCTTGTGCCCGATGCCACGACCCCGCCTCAGAAGAGCCACAGGTGACTTGCCCCTTGTCTTACAAATAAAGTTGAAAGCACGGAAAACTGTCTTGCCTAGGAGACTCCAGACACTCCCTCCTGCCCCTGTCGTCCCTCAGCTTTTTTGCAGCCTCCTTACCTTAATGCCCCAAGTCACCCCATCCCATCAGGGAAGCTCCCCAGCTGGAAACCTCCAGGCCAAGCGGGAGAACTGTGTGTGTGTGCTTGTCCTCCAGCACCAAAGCCACCGAGGAAGCTGCCAGGGGCCGGCGGCCAACAGGTCCCAGGGTACGGACACCGGGCCCGAGATACCTGTGGGCAGCTGGTCTGGTCCTGTCAAAGGATGGGCAGGAATCAACAGGCAGCCGCTGGTAGGCAAGGGGAGGAGTCAAGACTGAGGCTGGGGCGTCCCAGGGCCCGGATGGCGAAGGCTGCGTCCACGCCACTCTTCCCCTGAGTTCCAGAGTCTGTTCTGACAGCCTGTCCTTTTCCACGTAGCGGCTGAGCTCAGCCCTCGCCCTTGCCCCGTCCCCTGCCCCTCAGCTGGGGTCCCTGGGCGGTTCGTGCGGACACCCATGCTTGCTACGGTGTGGAGGATCGCAGCCACAGGCGCCACCAAGCGGACGCTCTCCAGATAACGTGAGAAGAGCCCTATCCACAGCCACCCTCTGCCCCTCATCTTTGGGCCCACCTTGCATTCTTTTTTTTTTTTTTCTCCTCATTCTTTTATTTGATATATTTTTTTACACCTTTATTGGAGTATAACTGCTTTACAACGGTGTGTTAGTTTCTACCGTATAACAAAGTGAATCAGCTATACACATACCTATGTTCCCATATCTCCTCCCTCTTGCGTCTCCTTCCCTCCCACCCTCCCTATCCCACCCCTCTAGGTGGTCACAGAGCACCACTGAGCTGATCTCCCTGTGCTGTGCAGCAGTTCCCACCCACCTTTCATTCTTAACTTTAAATTCAAGAGGTTTTCTTCCTCCAGTGCCAAGTAGGGGTTGTCAGTAGGGTCACAGACATCCAGCGAGAGGACTAAAAGGGGCTGCTGTTTCACAACGCTGAACTCGTGTCCGCCATCACCCAGCTGTTAGCCTGAGATGCTGTAAATAACCCAGTTTACACTGCGGTGCGTTTCAGTATGTAAAATACCATTTTGTAAATGCTTACAATGAAAGACAATTTTTACCCCCGCCAAAAAAGAAGTGGAAATGATGTTCGGCTCATGTAAGGCTGTTAACAGAGCCCAGGGAAATATGTAATACAATCGTTTAAAGAGATTTCCAGTAAGAATGGGGAAAGATTTGGCACTCAAATCAGTTTGGGAAATTTCATGCCAAACAGCTGCCTGATAGCGAGGCCCCTAGAGAAGTATGTTATGTTCACATGTTTGTTATGTTCTCTGGTACATCCACGTGTATGCTCATCTGTCAGGGTGCCTCTCCCGGCCAGCTGTCTGTCTCTGCATAACTCATCATGACTCGAGTTAACCGTCCAAAACAGCCACAGCCCCACTTGTTACTGTGAGAGCAGCTCGTGATGGCAGAGTCCAGAGAGGCCTGAAGAAGAGGGGGAAGCCTGGACAGCTTAGAGCCGTTATTCCGTAACTCTCGGCTGTGGACGCAGAGGCAGGTCAGCCCTGGCTGCTGGGTCCCTCCCCCGAGCCTCACTGCCACCACCTGGGGCCTCGGGCCTCCTCCTTTCCTCCACGCCCCAGTCTCCTTTCTCAAGTTCCCCACCCAAGCTTCTGCCTCAGTCTCTCAGGGAAACAAATTCATCGGCATCTTCAGAACGGCTGCTCAGAGAAAGAGGCAGCCTTCTCTCCACGCTGTCAAGCAGCTTCCCCAGTCTGCAGCATCCGCTTCTGGACACCACCCTCCGCCCCCTCACCCCAACGAGACTTCCAGAAGCAGTGTGGGAAAGTGCTACCTACATCTGCATCATGAAAAGCACTTTCAAAGCCCCCACCCACCCAAGAACTGATTTCTGCATTAACAAAGGCTGTGCATCACCCGAGTCCCGGTCCCCGGTCAAACAGCAGGTGACAACCCTGTCCTTCAAAAGACATGGCAGCGCTTGACCTATTTCTCAGGGCTCTTCTGGACAGCAACCTCCATCTCTGGCAAAGAGAAGAGCCTGGTGTCAGCCTGGTACCTGTCCCTCCTTTGGCCACCAAGGTCAGGGCTCCCGGCTCTTGCCTGGGCCCATACGCCCCACTCTTATCCCCCACCCCAGCAGGAGGAGGACAGCAGCCCGAGTCCCAGCCCCAGCCCCGGCCCCATCCTGGGCTCCAGCCCCCCGCCGGCCTGGCTCGCCGGACCCCTTCCCACCCAGGCCCCCACCCCACAGCAGGACTCCCCGGGCCGGGCCAGTGGCGCACGCTCAGACAGCGCCATCGTGCACCAGGAGATCCTGGGCCAGGAGCGCCTCTTCCAGGGCGCCTTCCTGGGCCGCGAGACACGCAACGTGGAGTTCAAGAGGGGCGGCGGCGAGTACCTGAGCCTGGCCCTCAAGCACCACCTGCGTCGCTACGTGTGCGCCTTCCTCAACAGCGAGGGCGGCAGCCTGCTGGTGGGCGTGGAAGACAGTGGCCTGGTGCAGGGCATCCGCTGCAGCCACCGCGACGAGGACCGCGTGCACCTGCTGGTGGACTCCATCCTGCAGGGCTTCAAGCACCAGGTCTTCCCCGACGCCTACAAGCTCACCTTCATCCCCGTGGTCAGCACCTCTGCCGCCGCCGGCACCCGCCTCAAGGTGAGCCCTGCCCCCAGCGCCCCCAGGCTGCCCCGGAGCCAGAGAGGCGGGATTGGGGCTGCACACCGTCGGATGCAGCGCCCGCAGAGCTGCCGTTGCCCTTCCCCAGGCGATCCGCCTGAGCGTGCACGCCCCCAAGGCCCAGGCCCAGCCACAGCTCCAAGAGACGGACCAGGGGGAGGTGTTCCTGCGGCGGGATGGGAGCATCCAGGGCTCCCTGTCCGTACGCGCCATCCAGGAGTGGGGCAGGCAGGTAAGTGGCCCAGGCCGAGCAGGCAGGGTGGGGGCCATGCTGGCCCTGGGCCCCTCAGCCACCCACCGGGTAGGCTCGCAGCTGTCGGGTTTCCTCTGGTGCTCCCCAGGGGCTGTATTGCAACAACCCCGCTACCTCCGGTATTCCTCTGCGGTGTAGCTGGGGCCGCCGGAAGAGTGGAATGTTGAAGTTCTAAGACAAACCAGAGGGCTGCGTACTGTATTTGGGTGGAGGCCCTTAAGATGGGGAGGCAGTGAGTGCTGGACACAGCACTTGGACACAGTCCCAAGGAAAAGCCTTTTCAAGAGAGAAACATAGGTGACAGAAAAACAGAAGAGGGCAAGGAGCTGACAGAGAGGGAGAAGGACATGGCGGGGGGCTGCCAGCCTGAGCCTGCCTCGGTATTTGTGCAGGCTGCGGAGGACGGGTCACCCCAGGGTCTGGGATGCTGGCAGGACTCTCCCCGAGACCCCAGGGCTGACTTGGTCAGGGGATCTGGCTCCTCCACCTACCAGGGCCAGTATGGTGCCCAGAGACCTTGAGCAGGCCCCCCAGGCTCTCTGGGCCTTCCCTTCCTCCATCAGTTCAGCCCCGGTTCTGAGATGATGTCAGCTTAGGCACGCTTCTCCGATGTCCCCTCAGAAGTGGACGGCGGAGCTGAGCAAGCTGGAGGAGAGGCTGCGGGTGCTGATGGCCGAGAAGGAGCGGCTCCAGCAGCAGCTGCAGCGGTACAAGCCCATCTCCTGCACCTGCTGCATCCTGTGAGGGCCCCAGCACTCTACCTGGAACACGCAGGGCCGTCCTACTGACCCTACGTCCTCCCAGTAAAACCAGTCTGGGCTGCTCAGAGGTGGATGGGAGCTCTGCACTTGCTGCCTCCTTCTACAGCAGTGTGCCCACATGGGCTGGTCCCCACCTGGTGTCAGTCCTGAGCAGACCCCGATCTGTGTAGCTGAGAAATTGCGCTTAGCACGATCCCCAAGGGAACTTACTTTCAGAAAGAACGTGTAAAAACTTGGCCAGTGCTCTCCTTGGGCTGAGCTGTAAGGGACCATCCCTCTGGGTCTCTGATTCCCAGTTGGCTAGGCAGGGCCAGAAAGGGACTTGTCATCTTGGGTAAACCCCTCTGCAGTTGGCAAAGTACATTGGTAACTGCGGTTACAGGGTGGACAGGCCACCCTGCAGACCCATCCCTGGCTTGCTGGGATTTGGGACTGTCAAAGCTCTGTAATAAGTTACATGCCCCTGGGCAAGAATGGTTCTTTCTAGAACACTTGGCTGGTTGGATGCAGCTGGGTAGAGTCCCATGCCCAGCCCATTTCTGTCCAGGAGGCCCTGAGTTCCTCGCCCTACAAAGCTGTAGGGTAAGGAGCCTGGATGGCTGGGTTCCAGTCCATCTCTGCCTTGACGACAGGTACCTTAGGGCACATCACAATACCTCTGCTTCAGTTTCTTCATCTACAGGACAATAGGGGACAGCTGGCGCCCTGCTTCTCTCCAGCACACACCAACACCTGCACAGGAAGGGTCTGACTTCCATTCCATGCACCCTCCAGCCACTGGAGAGGATTCCTGCTCTGGCCATTTCCCCTGTCATCTCCACCAGTGGAGCCAGAGGCTCTATAAAGCCAACATCTGCACCCGGGCAAGAATGGTTCTTTCTAGAACATGCCTGGGCTCAAAGACCTCCAAGATCTCCCCATCTCATCAAGAGCGAAGCCCAAACAATAGTCTACACAATCCCCCCCGACCTGGCTCACCTGACCTCAAGGCCTCCTGCCTCTTGCTACTGCATTCCAGCTACACTGACCAACTTGTTTCATGAGCACACCAGCCTCAGGGCCTTTGCACTGGCTGCTTCCACCACCTGGAATGCTCCAACCTCAAGTGGAGAGGAAAGGAACTTCCCTACTCATTCTATTGCAAATTACTCCCCACTTCCCTGCTTCCATCTTTTTTTTTCCTGCAGAGCACCTGTCAGTCACACTCTGTAGCTTTTATTTGTTGTTTCCTCCTCACTAGAATACATGCTCATGGGGACAGGGATTTTGGTCTGTTTTGTCCACTGCTTTAAGTTTAGAAACTAAAACATAGCTGGCATGTGGTAGATGCCCAGTAAATATTTGCTGATGAAAGAATCAAGGATACTCCTAAATTTGGGGCCTGAGGCACTAGAAAACCATGAAACTTTGTCAAAGAGGATGTTTCACAGGGCTAGGGGTCCATGGAACACACTTCAGTGATCCCCTCTCCCTCCCCTAGCCTAGAGGTCCTTGGCCACATCCACAAAGTAGACAACAGAGGACCCCTCATGGCCCAATCACAACTGCTCTGAAACTTGGTTTTCCCATTTACCAAACACACTGGTTATAGGGACCTAAGGTGGTAATGGATGCCCATCTCATGATGGATTACCAACCCACTGAACTGCTTGGGGTCACTGACCTTAGGGCCTGAGCCAGCTACTCAGAGGCCACTTAAGAACTGCACAGAGGGGCTTCCCTGGTGGCGCAGTGGTTAAGAATCCGCCTGCCAATGAAGGAGACAGGGGTTCAAGCCCTGGTCCAGAAAGATCCCACATGCCGCAGAGCAACTAAGCCCATGCGCCACAACTACTGGGCCTGTGCTCTAGAGCCCACAAGCCACAACTACTGAGCCCACGTGCCACAACTACTGAAGCCTGCACGCCTAGAGCCCATGCTCCCCAACAAAAGAAGCTACGACAATGAGAAGCCCGCACATCGCAACAAAGAGTAGCCCCCGCTCACCACAGCTAGAGAAAGCCCACACACAACAACGAAGACCCAACGCAGCCATAAATAAAATAAATTTACAACCCAGCAAGGATCTCATTCAGATTTGATGGAGAAATTAAAACCTTTACAGACAAGCAAAAGCTGAGAGAGTTCAGCACCACCAAACCAGCTTTACAACAAATGCTAAAGGAACTTCTCTAGGCAAGAAACACAAGAGAAGGAAAAGACCTACAAGAACAACCCAAAACAATTCCTCTCCTGATGCGGAGCACAGGCTCCGGAGGCGCAGGCTCAGCGGCCATGGCTCACGGGCCCAGCCTCTCCATGGCATGTGGGATCTTCCCGGACCAGGGCACGAACCCGCGTCCCCTGCATCGGCAGGCGGACTCTCAACCACTGCGCCACCAGGGAAGCCCGAACCTTGCTTTTTATCCAATATGATCATATCTACTTTTTAATTGGGGTATTTAGACCATTTACATTTAATGTAAGTATTGATATGGTTGATATAAATATACCTTCTTGCTCTTTGTTGTCTCATCTATTCTTTGCTTCCCTTTTTCCTCTTTGCATGTCTTCTTTTGGATTAATTGAATATGATTCCACTTCATATCTTTTGTTGGCTTGTTAGCTATAACACTTTGTTTTATTAATTTAGTGGTTGCTTTAGGATTTATAACATACATCTTTAATTTATTATACCCTTCAAGTAATATACCATTTTGCATATAGTGAAGAATCTTTAACAACAGTATACTCCCATTTTTTCCCTCCTGAACTTTGTGCTATTTTAGCACACATTTCACTTTTATATATGTTATAAAAGTTATATGTTATATGTTATAAACATCATACTACATTTTTTTCTTCTTTTGTTTAAACCAGGGATTGGAAAACTTTTTCTATAAAGAGACAGTCAATATTTTAGGCTTTGTGTGCCATATGGTCTCTATTACAATTTACCACTACCACTGTAGCTCAAAACAGCCATAGATAATACATGAATGAATAAGCATGACTGTGTTCCAATAGCACTTTATTTTAAAAATAGCAAGAAGGATTTGATCTGTCTTAGTCCATTTGGGCTGCTATAACAAAATACCAAAGACTCAGCTTATAAACAACAGAAATTTATTTCTCACAGTTTTGGAGTCTGAAAGTCTGAGGTCAGGGTGCCAGCATTGTCAGGTGAAGACCCTTTCCAGGTCATAGACTTCTGGTTGTTATCTTCACATGACAGAAGGGGTTACAGATCTTTCTGGAGCCCCTTTTATAATGTACTAATTCCATTCATGAGGGTTCCACCCTCATGACCTAAGCACCTCCCAAAGACCCCACCTGCTAATACCATCACCTTTGGGCATTAGGATCTCAACATGTGAATTTTGGGGGAGACACAGATATTCAGACCATAGCATGGTCTGTGGGCTGCCGTTTGCTAATCTCTGGTTTAAATAATCAATTATCTTTTTAAAGATCTTACTGGCGTTCTTCATTCCTTTATGTAGCTTCATATATTCCTCTGGTATAATTTTCCTTCTGCCTGAAGGACTTACTTTAACATTTCTTGACATGTAGATCTGTTGATGTTAAATTCTTGCAGCTTTTGTATGTCTGAAATATTCTTAATTTCACCTTCATTTGTAAAAGATATTTTTCTGGGTTTAGAAGTCTAAGTTAACAGTATTTTCCTTTTGTCTTTTAATAATGTTGCTGCACTCTTTTCATACATGTGTTGTTTCCAACAAGAAATCTGCTGACATTCTTGTCTTTATTCCTGTTTACATGAAACTTGTATACTATACTTGGTATAGTTTTCTTCATGTTTCTTGTACTTGGGATTCATTAAACTTCTTGGCTCTATAGCTTTATAGTTTTCATCAAATAAAGAAAAACTTTGCCCATTATTCTTCAAATATCTGCACCCTCCAACATTTGAGGGATCCATTCATTTGTGATTTAGGACTCCTGATGCTTTCCTCTCCTCTCCTTCTCCTCTTCCTCCTTTCCCTTCTCTACCTCTTCCTTCTCTTTCCCCTCCTACACATTCTCTTTCTGTGATTCATTTTGGAGAGTTTCTATCACTATGTCATCAAGTTACTAGTCTTCTCTTCTGCATTGTTTAATTGGCCATTTATCTCAACCAGTGTATTTATCATGTTATACATTTTAGTTTTTAATTCTAGAAGTACAATTTGGGACTTTAAAAAATATCTTCCATGTCTCTAGTTAACGTTTTAACATATGGAATACCATGATAATATCTGTTTTAATTTCCTTTACTGCTAACTTTAACATTTATGTCAGCTCTGGGTGGATTTTTGTTGAGTGATTTTTCTCCTCATTATGGGTTATATTTCCTTGTTTGTTTGCATGTGTGACTAGATGCCAGATATGGATTTTTACCTTGCTGGGTTCTAGAGATCTTTATATCCCTATAAATTTTCATGAGTTTTGTTCTGGATGCAGTTATGTTACTTTGAAATAGTTTGATACTTTTGGGTCCTGCTTTTATGATCTATTAGGTTGGTCTAAAGTAGTTCTCAGTTTAGAGATCACTATGCCCCACTACCAGACTCTTTTTGGGTATTCTACTCAACCCCCCATGATTTACAAAGTCTTCCAAACTGCCCATGTAAGGTCAGGCACTGTTCCTTCTAATCCTTTTGGGTGGATTTTTCCACAGTCTCAGGTAGTTTCCTCACATGCATATGTTGATCTGTACTTAGCTAAATAATCTAAGTATTTTCAGATCTCCAAAGTTCTCTCTCTGAACTATTCTTTCCTCACTAGTAGTCTGTTCTCCAATTGCTGTGGTCTTTCTGGACTTACAGCTTCATTTCTTCAACTTAGGATGTTGGGAGGAGTCCAGGGGGCTCTGTCTGTTTTCTTTCTCCCTGCATTGAACTCTGTCAAGAGAGTGGGGTAATTGTAGCCTTTACCTTATTTATTTCCCATCTCTCATGGAGCACTGTTCTTATTTGCCTGATTTCCAGTATCTTGAAAACCATCTTTTCAGACATTTTGTCCATTTTTTGGTTGTTTCAGGGGGAGGGTAAATTGGTCCCACTCTAGACTTTCAGTGACACGTATTCCAGAGTGCCAACCAGCCAAGGCAGTAGGTATCAGACACTGTAGTGGTTAAAATTTTAAGTGTCTTAAGGGCACCTAGTAAATAAATTTCTTTTCTTTGCTCATATGTAGAATAAATAAGAGACAGCTGTGGAGTCACAGAGATGGCGACTATGAGATCTGCTTCTTTCTTATAAAAGTTGGAGAAAGTAGCTAAGGTTTGCAGTCAGCTCACTAATATTTTACCTTGATTTAGATAGACTTATGTAGTCACAGGTATCATGAACAAACACAAGCCAACCCCAGAGGCCAGCCCAGATAAATCTGCAGCCTGAAGGGGCAATGAAAGTTTCCCCAAGGCAGGTAGGGAAATGCCAAAAGGAAAGAGAAGAAGGAGCTGGGTGAAGCTCTATCTCCCAAATTCTACAGATAAGTCACTCCTCCTCCCCTGGGGACACCTAGTGTGGACTTTGAAAGAGGCTTGGGATGTCACTATAAGAAAGGTCCCTACCTGTGGGGACCTCCTCCTCCCTGGAGGAGTAATCTTGTCCTAACTTAACACTGAAGTTCTCAAAGCTATTCAATTCAAAGACACATACAAGGATGTCCCCAGTGTGAAGTTGGGGCTCAGACCCTACTTCAACAATGCTACTTGCTGGAGCATCCACCCTGCATCAGTGCAGTAGTTAGTAAAGTATTTGGGAAACATCCTTCCAGCCTGGAGACCTACAGTCCTGTGATACCTCACTTGCTGTCTGTCATCCATCCATTGTTGATTTCAGATCATAAGAGCATTAAAACACATTCCTCCTCCCAACTGCTTGGTAATCCAATCTAAGCAGAGGGCTTTAAAAGCTCAATAACAATAAACCCCCATTCATTTCACCTCAGTTAACTGGGAATCAACCAGAAGGCTGATAAGGGCTAGGCTGAAATTTACCTTTGCTTTGAAAAGGCTTTCTTCTTACAGAAATCTTACAGATTCATATATCACTCATGAATATAGATGCAAAAATTCTCAACAAAATACTAGCAAATACAGGGAGATCACCTCTGTGCTTTGTGACCATGAGAGGGGTGGGATAGGGAGGGTGGGAGGGAGGGAGACGCAAGAGGGAAGAGATATGGGAACATATGTATATGTATAACTGATTCACTTTGTTGTAAAGGAGAAACTAACACACTATTGTAAAACAGTTATACTCCAATAAAGATGTTTAAAAAAAAAAAAAAAAAAAAAGAACTGCACAGAGGATGTGCAGCTCGAGAGGTCAGAGGGGACCCGCTGCTGAGCACCCCCCTCGGGCCAGGCGCATGGACGCCCAGGCACCGCGGCCCTCGGAGGTGCTCTACGAAGGCAGAACCTGTCCGGATCACCAGGGCTGAAGAGAAGGGTGGGGGAACTTGGCCAGGCTTACTCCCCAGAGAGAAGCCTCCGGGCACTGGGCAGCCAACACCGGGCGTGAAGGCCACCCTCCGTGCAGTCTCGGCTTCAGCCCTCGGCCCTGCTACTGCCCTGTCTCCACAGCCAGGGTGGTAGGCTGGTCGGGCTCTGCAGCCCCTGGAGAGCCATCCTAGGGGGCGGGGGGGGTCCCTTTTCTAGAAAGGTTATGCAAGCAGCCAGCACTTCACAACCGGTCAGCGGAGGCCCTCTCCAAGCAGGGGTGGGCACAGCTGACCCTGTGAGGCTTTGAAAACTGCCCGCTGTTGTAGGGAGCTGCTGTCACCAACAGGCGTAAGAGCCCTCAGTTTGGGGAGTGGCTTTTATGAAAATGACTGAAGACTGTCTGATGTGACCACCAGATGAGAGAAGGGGTTAGAATTCACCCAGTCAGCCACATTCAAAGCACCCAAACAAGTATGAAGGCCTCTGTAAGTGAAGACATTGTAACTCAGCCCGTGAGAAACACTGACAGAGGCAGCTGGGTTGCCCTGGGTCAGGAAGCGGTGTTCCCACACAGGCTTCGGGGCCTCAGCCATGATGGTGGCCTTGGACCAGTGCATGGAGGGACAAGAGGGAGCCCGCTTCCCTTCCGGGTCCCTCTGTTGGAGGGGCTGCGCCAAATGGTGAGAAACATTTTTCTCCCAACCCCCCCTTTCTCAAATGAAAACCAGCAAAGCCTGCCGACCGTTGACCAACAGCCGGCCTGAGCCCTGAGCCTCGGCCTCAGACACACTTTGCAGAGGAGCTGGCTCACGGGCAGGTGGTCCCAATGTTGCAATCGTGCCACGAGGAGCATGCATTCAGTATCTCGAATTTCACTGTGGAGGAAAAACCAGTGAGGCCGATGACCTGCACTCAGAAGGCCTGGGAGCAGGAGGGCTGGCGGGGGGCGGACGGGGAGAAGAGGCAGTCCTGCCGCTGCCGGTCCGCGCCCGGCGCAGGGGCGGGCCTGCGTCATAAATAATCCATCTGTCCCCCTTTCGCGAGGTCGAGCAGCACGCTTGCGCCATGCTTCTTTGGACCGCTACATGCTGAGAACCTAAATTTGAAGCCTCTTCGGAAAATTCTGGTTCCTATTAAAAAGAAAGGCTCCTCTCTTAGCTTTTAAACAATCAGATCACCCACCTCAGGCTGCTGCTCCCCAGGACAGCCCAGCACTGACGGCTCAGGGGACGCACACAGGCCGGCCCCGCACTCAGACGGCGCCCGTCCGGCTGCGACACAAGCATTCCAAACAAAGTGTGTCTCTTGCTCTGCGTTATTTATTTCTTAAGTTAGAGTATACACCGAGTCCAGCCAGGATATAATGCGCACGCAGCTCTGCCTGTCGTTACACCACATTAAGAAAATAGCTTTTCATATTGCATTTCAACCGTAGTAACACCATTCTGGAAGGAAAAAGTCCCCTTGAGCAAAGCCGTAAAGTCCCCTCGAGCAAAACCCCATATGAGAGGGGTTTGGAGGCAGTTTCCCCAAAAGATTCTTTGTTAAGTGACCCCTTGATGCAAGGAGTGATTCCCGAGAAGAGAAGCGCGGCTTCTAAAGAGGATGCGGATTCTAAACTCAGACTTCGGAGAGACAGACAGAGTTCTCGCCGTTCTGTGTGACGCCAAACTGACCATCCTTTTGGACAACGAGTCCCCCGGCGTAGGGCAGAGCCGACCCCGTTTCTGGTTTCACCGCTCTTGCTCAAGCAGTGCCCTCGGGTTCCGGCACTGGGCAGTGAGTGCCCGCCGGACTCGCCCCTCTCAGCCCGCACAGGCCGCACGGCCCACCTTTTATAATGGCCTCGGCATCGGGGGAAGGAACAGCTACACGCTCGAAGCCACAGTGACGCAAGGTGGCTGGAGAAGCGCGGTGCGATGGGCTTCCCTGGCGCCCAGCCATCACCCGCTCCGCCTGGATGTCCTGCTTCTCGCCCGAGGCTGGAGGACCACAAAGGAGAGTGTGGGACACCAGTCAGCACACCGTGAGGGAGCCGGTACACATGGCGGGACATGCAAGTCACAAATACCTTCCCTCAAAATAAAATAATCTTAATAAAAACATAATTTAAAGGAAGTGTCAAAAACTGAATGTAAAATCAAAGCTGTAAACTCCTGAAGTCCAAAGGCTCTCTTCAAGAATCATCCCTGTTTAAAAAAAAAAAAAATTGAGCAATTATATGATGTATGTTAAAGTAGAGAAGTTAGGACTTGTAGTCAGCTGCTATGGTAAACTATGCCTGGTTTTTATCGAGGACCAGTCGTAGTAGGAGCCTAACATGAATGAGAAGCTAAATTTCTGATTCCTATGGAATTATACATTTTTAAGATCTTACATGGACTCCACCTCTGCCCCAATACAAGCGTTCTTTTCCACAGCACCAGGCTCTTAATAGTGCCACTGACAGGGAATACATGCTCCAGGGGAGGCAGTTAGAAATTCCATATCATTGACCAAATATCTACCCCTTTACTGTTAGAAAGTTTCCTTTCTCTCCACGGCAGTTACTTAGACTATCAAACTGCCTACAGCAAACTACCTGGTGAAGATTAATGAGTACATCAGTGCTAAATACTGACCTGGCAGAGTAGGCAACCAATGCCCTCCTCCTGATTTAGACCTACTTCTCATGTCGCCCACCCGACTAAGCTTATCACAGGCCAGGCAGCTAATGAGCCAAGGCCGAGGGGCACGGCCATGGGACCGTGAGAGCAGACCTGCGAGTGAAGAGGCCCCCTGGTGGAGAAGGCAAGGTGTGCAGGATTCGGGGAGGTCACCTGCCCGTGCCTGAGGCGGGAGCTCATCTTACCTGTGGGGGGACCCCCACATCCCTGGTTCTCCCTTGGACCCCACAAAGTTCCGGCTGATGCCCCAGCCCCCTTCTGAGCGTATATTTCTGCCGACAGTTCGCTCAGTTATCTTAATGGGAATTTATACAATTCTCGGCAGTCGCCCACAGCTACTGCACTTTATTATAAACTTACATGGTCACAAAAGACAAACATTCCAAGTTTGTTCAATAACTGCTCCGATTTTAACGGATTTGAAGAATAAGCAGCAATCAACACATAAGTGTTGTATGTATTGGTTTTAAAGCACTTCCTGGGGCTTCCTTGGTGGCACAGTGGTTAAGAATCCGCCTGCCAGGCTTCCCTGGTGGCGCAGTGCTGATGCAGGGGACACGGGTTCGTGCCCCGGTCCGGGAAGATCCCACATGCCGCGGAGTGGCTATGCCCGTGAGCCATGGCCGCTGAGCCTGCGCGTCCGGAGCCTGTGCTCCGCAACGGGAGAGGCCACAACAGTGAGAGGCCCGCGTACTGCAAAAAAAAAAAAAAAAAGAATCCACCTGCCAATGCAGGGGGCATGCATTTGATCCCTGGTCCGGGAAGATCCCGCATGCTGCAGAGCAACTAAGCCCGTGCGCCACAACTACTGAGCCTGCATGCCGCAACTACTGAAGCCCACGCGCCTAGAGCCCATGCTCTGCAAGAAGAGAAGCCACCGCGATGAGAAGCCCGCGCACCACAACGAAGAGTAGCCCCCGCTCGCCGCAACTAGAGAAAGCCCGTGCGCAGCAACAAAGACCCAATGCAGCCAAAAAAAAACAAAAAATAAAACTATTTTTAAAAATAAAGCACTTCCTGGTGCAAGCTTGAGGGTCTGCAGAAGTGACACTATGTTTTCATACCTGTCACCTCCTTCAAGATCTCCAAGTTTACAGCTACATGAAATAACATGGCTCTAAGAATCCAGTTCCCCCAGATTTGGTCAGATTGGCACCTGAATGTAGCAATCGGCAAGGAGCCAATTGCCCCGTGCCTGGTGTCCCCCTGCTGAAGTCCCCAAAGCAGGGTGGGTGGGTAAATGTACTATAACTGGGATGGGGGGGGGGGGGTCTCACCCATTTGATGCCCACGCTGACCTGACCACTTACATCCTCTGGCAGATGAAAATTTTCAACACTAAACTTTCATGATATCCTTACAATTCTACTGTTATCACCATTGAAAACAAAACAAAACTAAAGCTTAAAAATAACAAAGACCCAACGCAGCCAAAAAAAAACAAAAAATAAAACTATTTTTAAAAATAAAGCACTTCCTGGTGCAAGCTTGAGGGTCTGCAGAAGTGACACTATGTTTTCATACCTGTCACCTCCTTCAAGATCTCCAAGTTTACAGCTACATGAAATAACATGGCTCTAAGAATCCAGTTCCCCCAGATTTGGTCAGATTGGCACCTGAATGTAGCAATCGGCAAGGAGCCAATTGCCCCGTGCCTGGTGTCCCCCTGCTGAAGTCCCCAAAGCAGGGTGGGTGGGTAAATGTACTATAACTGGGATGGGGGGGGGGGTCTCACCCATTTGATGCCCACGCTGACCTGACCACTTACATCCTCTGGCAGATGAAAATTTTCAACACTAAACTTTCATGATATCCTTACAATTCTACTGTTATCACCATTGAAAACAAAACAAAACTAAAGCTTAAAAATATCACTTACATTACCATCAGTCATGATTTATTGATGGAAACTTCAGTTCAGTGATTTCAGAGTCAGGGGAGCTGCTTCCACTTCTGTCACTGTAGGTGTCCCTGTAGAATTCAGATGGTTTTTCATCAGCTCCCACCAAACACTCGCTTTACTTCCCTCATTCTATAGCCACCACTACCACAGGGATGCTTGTCTGCACACAGCAGAAATCAGAGACGTTAGCAGAAAGCAGAAAGCTGCAGAGGGGTTTTCTTCTTCTTGTCACACAAGATACACATTCGCTTTATACTTCAGTCATGATGCCCTAACCACCAAGACAGGGTAACTGACTGGTTCCAGATAAAGGTAGCAGTAGGGCATGGCTGTGGCCGACACCCCGATGAAAAAACACAGTTCCCCATTGACCACAGGGTCCCAGATGTGATCGTGGCGCCAGATGCTGCAGAGGGGGAGACCTGGCCACTATGCCGGGTGGCTGGGGAAGGCCAGGGGTGGCACAGAAGCAGCCTGAGAAAACCCCAGAGAAGGAGACGATGCTTGCGTGTCAGCATGAGAAGAAGTGCCCCAGCAAGGCTCCCCGTTCCTGTGGTTTTGCTCATCACTGATGGCGTGATGATGGCCCGCTGGAAGGAATCAGTGACCACTCGAGGGACTAAGGCAGCGTAACCCCACCTGGGCGAGAGCCTGCAGCCTTTCTGGAGGTAATGTGGGAGCCTCCCCACGGACGCCAGGAGGAGGCCAAAGTACGGTGGGGAAGGCTTGATAGGTCTGGACAGGAACTCAGGGTGATACTGAACTCCAACGAAAAAGGGATGATCTGAAACAGAAATGCAAAAGAACCAGCTTCACTGTGTGTCTGCGTAACATGTGATAGATGGGAAAAAATCTTGTTAAATGCTCCACATTCCTGCAGACCCTAAAATGATTTGAAAACAACTTCTTATTGGGAGCCTGGGTAAAGGCAACCCCAAAGCACGGGAGAACCGATGCTCTCCCACCTGCATACTGTCACCCTGCGGCCAAAGGCGCCTCCTCTCCAGGTTCCTGCCACCCTTCCCCTCGCCACCCCCCAGCCCCGCCAGTTCCCTGACTTGCACGGGATTGAGTCCTGCAGGTCACGTGAGATTAGACTTGAGTACCAAGTCCAAGCTCTCATTCTGGAGAACAAGGACCTGAAGCCAGAGGTCAAATGGCAAGGCCGCAGCGCAAGGGTGAGCCTCCCAGGGCTCCAGAACCTCGCTCACCAAGACCCCTCCCCGCTCCCCAGACAGCACCACTGCCTGATTAGGTCAAGGAGAACAACTTATATTGCTGTGTTTTCCCCACTAAACACAACGGCCCAAGCGATCACCTTCCAACTCCACAATTTCCATTCTCTCTCCTTCAACATCTTGGCCAACAAACTTCAAGCCTTGCTCCTCCAAACACTTTTTCAAGACTGGATTCACCTGTCGAAGCATGAAGACCAATTTTGCTGGGCTCTCAGTTGACTGTGTTTCCAGCATAACAGAAAGGAGAAAATGTGAAAGGTCACAAAGCTCAAATCCTCACCTCAAATCTGTGGCGGTGCCTCTCTTCCAGGTAATCTGCATCTCCGTAGAGTTTCCCTGGCAAAAGAAGCAGGCTGGTGTAAAGGATTCCGATTTCACAAAGGAGGCTATTCACAACCACATCCTGCTTCCCCGGGTTGCTTATTATCACCTACACGGCCAGGCCCTTTGAAGGTTATTTCTATGACTCTCCTACCGACCCCACCGCCTGCTCTAGCACCACAGTTCAGACTAATTCTACGGCCTTGACTCTTTGCAACCAAGGAAAACTAACAGAAACAGACTTTCACCGCCACCTCTCACACGTGACTACAGAGGCACAAAGTGCTCTGGCGGCACCCAAAGCCGCCCGGCACCTGCTGTGCCCGGGGACCCAGCGCGGCACGTGCCAGTGGGTGTCTTCCCTGAGCCAAGTGAGACCCCCAAACCACAGGACGTTAGAGCCGGGGGACTGGACGACCACCTACTCAAGTGACGCAAACTACGGTGCCTCCAAACCCCAGATAGATGCACGGGTGCCCTGCCAACAATGACAGTTTTCCCAGTGGGAAGAAAAGAAAATCCAATCGAGTTCTTTTAAATATTTTCCTCCTCAAATTTCCCCTACATCTTTAGCATGTATTAGTACTTGTAGAATAAAATCTATTTAGGTTGAACCGGATGAAACTGCCATTTTTGTGGGACAAGTCACCCAGATCAGCAGTTTCATCTGGTTCGACCGAATAGGATAGGAAAGTTAAGATGGCGGTGGACTTCACCTAACCGTTGCCTCATTCTGCTGGGTGGTCCACACCCAAAGTCCCCCAGGTCCCCAGCTCTATTGCCTGTGACCTTTCTAAGAGCCACAGTGCTTTCTTTGGCTATTACAGTGCATCCTAAGGAGTGTCACCAGGAGAGGAGAAAAGAACTTCAAAAGTAAGAACAAAACCAAAAATGCCAGCCTGGCCATGGCACCAAGACGTGGGTCCTGGACATGCCAGCCACAGGCTGGGCCCATGGAAGGCAACTCTTACTCATGACAGAGTTCGTGGTCTGGAACAGGGTTCTCCTCTTGCCCAGCCTCATGGTTCCGCCCATCTGGCCAGGGTTGTGTTCTGGCATGTCTATGACCTGGAGACGTTCCAAAAACAAACATGTGCTACCAAACCCTGCTTCGGTTATGAGACAGACCGCCCACACTGAGCGAAGTGAGCCTGTGAGGAGGCCCAGCCTTTCCTTAGAAGTGATACTTGCAGAGGAAAATGCCTCCCAATGATCATTCTTAAACCTTTGTTGGGTAAGTGTTTAATCCTCAGCCCGTCCTCCTGAGCCGCAGGACCAGACACAGCTGCCCCCTCCCCTGGCCGTTCCTGCCCCGGCACTTTGGATCCTAAGTGCCTGTTCTAATAAAGACTAACACAGCAGTGTGGATACCAAACCAGACATGTGCGCACACGTTTCCTCCACTAGACTGACAGCTGCTCAGAGGAAAGGGATACTCATCTGGGGTTGGCTGTGAACCAGGAGAAGTTTGGTGAACATCAGTGGGACGCGGAGGCCGAGGCCCCCCAGCTGTGACAGCCTAGCCCACCGCCCGCTCCCCTGCTCCCCCGAGCATCTTCTGACCTGGGAGACCTTCTCTGTGCTCCCCTGCCTCCCCAGGGTCCCACGCTTCAAAACCTCTGCTCTTTTCTTCCTGAAGTCTGAGTATCAGCAAAGTTCAATTTCGGGTCAATAAACACATACTAATGCTGTTCAAGTGCGCTGAGGTCAAGAGTCTTGTCCACCTTGTTTATCACAAGGTCCTCAGTATCAAGAACAGGCCTGTCATGCCTGGGCTGGGGATTCAAAGATGAATAAAGGCATTGTCTGTCCCCCACGAGCCACATTCCTCTGATGGGAGACATAACTGGAGGAATGCCAGCCTCCTAGGGCTCAGGCCTACGTCAAACAATCAGTACTAAATTCCAGCAGTTCTTTAAAAAAACACCCATCTCCGAGGGTTGTTGGGGATTAAGTGAATTAATATATACAAAGCAGTGAGCACAGTGCCCGGTACATAGTAAGTGCCTACCTAAGTGTTCCATGTCAGTATTGTTCTAAAGCGCTCCTGGGAGGTAAGAGGGCAGGGGTGGAGAATTACTTTAATCAGGCTGCGGTGGCACCTGTCTTAAAAACTTTCTGTGGCAGACTGGAAGAGTAGTGAGAAATTACACGATGAAAAATAAAAGTTCTCCCTATCTGGGACATCTGAAAGTGCAGGACCTCAGGGTTCTTTGGAATGAACCCAGCCGTCTCATTTCCCACCTCCAACCCACAACCACTTTCATAAACGCCCCTTCCACACCCTTCCAGATGCTCCAGACACTGGACTCACCACAGGATGATTGGTGTTAGGGTCAAACTCTGTAGAATTGGCATCTGAGAAACCAAAATACCTTTGTTATAAAAATAGTTACAACAAAACTGATTTTTTAAAAGTTTCATTCCTAAGCTCTAAATCACAATTTCCCTCCTCAGTTTAAAGTTATTCAGTGGTCAGAACCAAAACCAGGGATAACATTTTTAAGATGTAAGATACTCAACACACAAACATAGGTGAATTTTTTCCCATTAAACCTGTAACTCTCTGGGAAGTGAAGCTGTACAAAATGGGGAAATCAGAAAATCAAAACCGATGGCATAACCTAATAATCCTTACTTAGATAGCGCATCCTTTTGACGGCTCTTATATTGTTGTCTCAATTTTTTCACTTTTTGTCTCAGACTATATCTCTCCTCAATGGGCAAATACCGTTTCTTCATTTCTTTCATCCTCAGCATCTTATACACTGCACTACCCAACTGCCCCACTCAAGAGCTAAATCAAAAATTAACCTTTCTATCCTTTACTGAATTTACCGACTAACCGTAAGGGAAACCCCTGAAGACTAAAAGGGAAAGAACCAAGTCCCTGGCACTGCGAGTCTGCTTGCTCTTTCCGTGCGACACGCGAGACATCGTTCCCCTCTGGGGCCTACACGAGGGCCAGGCCTCAGATGAGAGTCAGCTCATCACCAGGTCACTCATCCACCCGGGGACCCCAGTGGGTGGAGCAGCAGGAGATCATGGCTGTGAAGGGGTCCAGGGTGCCCGAGGGCCACCTCTAGGGTGGCGGGTGGTAGGACAGTGCCTGCCAGGAGCTCAGAAGCCAGCACCAGGGAGCATGATGCCTACAGAACTGAGCCACCGTCCCCCCTTGGGGTTACTGTGAAAACTGTGACGCGAACCCAGCCCTAACGGTCAGCTGGGCACAGGGAACCATACTGGTAAAGTTGGGCGGTCTTTCTATTCCTCGGGTTGCTCCGCTGAGTTTTCTTAGAGCTCATAAGGGTCCTGCAGCAGGCCCTGCCCTTGGCGGCCCCGATGGGGCCACTGTACCCCAGGGCTCACGCCGTGTATGGCCCGCTGCCCCACTGGCTGGGCTCGGCCGTGGGACACGAGCAAGCTCAGTAAGAGCCTGCACAGCAAGCCTGTCATTTCAGGAGCCAGGCAGTCGCCACGCTGTGAGAAAGCTCAGCTGAATTAGTGAACGATGAGACCGAACCCCTGTCCCCGCTGGACAGGAGGAACTCAGACACACCATGTGGAGCAGAAAACCACACAGCCAGTCCGCTCAACCCACAGAGTGCTGAGAAATAGGAAACCACTGAGTTCTCAGTCTGGACGCAGTAGTATAATCCGTGAGGCATGGGGCCAATATTAGTGAGTATTCCCCAAGTGCCAGGCACTGTGCTGGGACTATTTATAGGCATTATTTCATTCAACTCCTACAACCATGCGAAGCAGGTACCACTATGACCCCCATCTTACAGAAGAAACAGAGGTCCAGAAAGACTAAGTAAGTAATTTGCCTAAAATCACCCATCCTGAGTGATAAAGTCAAAATCTGAGCCCAGGTCCGACCAGCTCCAGCGCCCAAGTTCATAATAACCACACAGCCTCACACCAGCCAGAGTTAGTTTTCTCGCCGGACACCAGCTCAGGGACGGTGGCCGTGATGACAGGAGTGCGGGCCTCTCCAGAGCAGCAGGTGCAGGGGCGGAGCCAGGCGACTTGCTCAGCCGTGTTCCCTCCTCCGGTGGTTGGCGGTTCCCTTAGAGGACAGCGTTTTCCCTCAATAAATTCAGCAGCTCCCCTAGCTGCATCTGCGAGGTACTGAGAAACCAGGCCTGGCCTCCATGGCTCCCCATCACCCAACAGCTGCCAGAAACATTTAAGTGAGAATTTAATAAATTTTTAAGTAGACACTTACTTACCTTGCCATCCCAGCACATTTCTTGAAAATTCAACCACTGCCAACTGCATTCCTAAGCACACGCCTTGCAGGTGGAGGGGAAAAACAAATGAAACTCCATTGAAAAGTCAGTTCCCACACTTCCAACCCGCCTATGTGGACTTTGTGTCCTGATTGTTCCCAGAATTCCAATTACAAACTCTCGTAATTCCCTGCTATAAACATGCAACCCCCTGCTATGTTTCATCTGTACCAGATTTCAAAAACGGGGTCTAAGAGTATATGATGATTCCAGGTTTTAGAAGTCATGCGATTTTAGAAATAAATAATATTCTCTTCAGTACTTTAAAATTCAAGTCTTCTTACCCTCTCTCATTAAGTTCCCAGTTACAATTGGTCATGTTGAAAATGAGTAAAATTTACAGCAGCAGGAAGCATCCAAAATCATTCTGCCCAATTAGACAGCTGGTGTTCCAAATAAGCATATAAAACCCAGTCTTACATGTCCTGCCAAACAGCTGGGTTCAGTAAATGGACAAGATTTCTTAATTGCTATTTCATTCTCTCAAAATTCCATGACAGCCACATGGAGCTCGAGCTTAAATTTTTCCTTTTAAAGACCAGTTTGAATTTCTCAAAAAAACAGAACCAAAAAGGCTTATACTTGAGTTGCTATCTGGAAAGATGGCATCTATGTTTGGTTTCGATGATCTCCGTTTTATTTACAGGCTCCCACGGGGCACCTTTTCTTGTCTTTCCTACTCCTTACCCAAAAAAGGCTTCTTCTGTTTCCGAGCCCAGGAGATCGCTTGGATTTTTCCTTCAGTCCCTCGGACACCAAATCCTCCCGGAACCAGCACGCCACTGTGCAAGAGAGCATACCA
The DNA here is from genome assembly GCF_002837175.3 of Physeter macrocephalus. Lineage (NCBI taxonomy): Eukaryota > Metazoa > Chordata > Mammalia > Artiodactyla > Physeteridae > Physeter > Physeter macrocephalus. Next base: position 3,194,636 of record NC_041216.1, read on the forward strand.
CGAGCACCCCTTTCCAGTCCAGCTCGCAATAACCCTCCAAGGAGTCACTTCCAAGACACTGGTGCCATGAAGTCACTCCACACACACACACCTGGCTGCTGGGGCTAGGACTGTGATTTCAACACTGCCAATGAGCTGTGTAGAAACACTATGGACTTAGAAAATGCACACAAAACCATCCACTTTTTTTACTAACATCAGAAAATGCTCATAGCCAGTTAAGAAAAAAAAAAAAAGATGTTGTACCTAATTGTGATACCACCTCTGCACAATATCTGTCCCAGGCAGGGATTCTTTCCTTAAGTATGCAATTTTTTTTACCTCTTGGCTTGAAGTGCTCCCCTGAGTAGGAAGGGGGCCTTTGCTGGTCATTTCGGCGTGCCACACTGACCATGGCTGTATGGCTCCATAAGATTCAACCATTCTAGTGAACTAGATGTTCAGGCTGATTTTTTACTATTGTAGACAAGAGCTGCCCAAAACGAACTATTTATGAGACTCGACTGACGGGTACTCAGCAAATGTTCTCGACGAAACATCTTTAAATAAGCCTTATCCACAGATGCATTCAGTAAACATTATCAATAAAATGAGAACTAGTTTTCTTCACATTTAATGAAACTGATAAGCTATATTTTTGTGCGGCTTCAGTCATCAAGTATGTATGCAGTCCTTTCAACAATTAAAAGACATTTAGGGCTTCCCTGGTGGTGCAGTGGTTGAGAGTCCACCTGACGATGCAGCGGACACGGGTTCGTGCCCTGGTCCGGGAGGATCCCACATGCCGCGGAGCGGCTGGGCTATGTATGCAGTCCTTTCAACAATTAAAAGACATTTAGGGCTTCCCTGATGGTGCAGTGGTTGAGAGTCCACCTGACGATGCAGCGGACACGGGTTCGTGCCCCGGTCCGGGAGGATCCCACATGCCGCGGAGCGGCTGGGCCCATGAGCCATGACCGCTGAGCCTGCACGTCCGGAGCCTGTGCTCCGCAACGGGAGGGGCCACAACAGTGAGAGGCCCGTGTACCACAAAAAAAAAAAAAAAAAAAAAACATTTAAACAAGCCGATTACCTACCACCAGCACAAGAAAGCACAGCACTTGGTTCATTAAAACAAACCCCAAACCCCTGGAAACCAAAGGTAGCAAGTTCTGCTTACTGAGCACTGCATAGCTTCTGCCAGGCCTCATGGTAGCGCACGGGCTCCTCCTGCAAGGTGCTCGGCTCCAAGTCCGTGGAATCTATGTACTGGGAGCGGTCAGAGCAGAGAGAAAAGCAGCAGCCTCGTGACTCCTGAGCACTCATGATTTCTAAACAATATTACCAACACTCCATCTTTCTTAATTTTAAAATAAAGTTTAAAAACCACCTTAATGTATTTACACTTACTAATCTTTTTTAAATAAACTTTAAGATCTTTCTTATATTTTAAAATATGAGTTTCCTTCCTGAATCATTTAATTCCCAACTCTGGCTGTCCATCCGCTCTACACTCAGTCCGCTAGCGCAGACCCGGAAGTATCCTCTCTGTTCAAGATGTCTCCCCCCGGGGCTTCCCTGGTGGCACAGTGGTTGAGAGTCCGCCTGCCGATGCAGGGGACGCGGGTTCGTGCCCCGGCCCGGGAAGATCCCACATGCCGCGGAGCGGCTGGGCCCGTGAGCTATGGCCGCTGAGCCTGCGCGTCCGGAGCCTGTGCTCCGCAACGGGAGAGGCCACAAGTGAGAGGCCCGCATACCACAAAAAAAAAAACGATGTCTCCCCCAGTCCATCTTCCCCCAGGTCACTTCTCGTTTTTCTCAACTGTGTTGAAGTATAATTTACACACAATGAAACACAAGCATTTTAAGTGTGCACTTCATGAGTTTTGTCCCACACGCACACAAAGGTATGACCACCATTTCGATCAAGATCTAGAAAGTTCCTGTCACCCCCCCAGTTCCCTCTGCCCCCTGCAAACACCATCCTCCCTGCTTCCTGCCCCAGACAATCTTGGCTCTGCTTTCATCACTGCAGGTTTTAGCTCCCCTAGAACTTCAGACAAATGGAACCATGCAGTGTGTAGCCTTCTGTGTCTGCCGCCTTCAGCTCCGTGCAGTGTCTCTGAGATTCACCCGTGTTGTTGTGTATCACCACGGAGTTTATTCCTTTTTACTGCTGGGTGCTTTTCTACTGTAGGAATACACCACACGACATGTTTATCCACCGACTCGTCCTGGACTTTTGGGCTGTCCCCAGATTTTGGTTGTTATGACTAATTGGTCCATTTGTATAAAAATAGATTCTTTTGGTGGACATGTTTTCATTTCTCTCGAGTAAATATCTGGGAGTGGGATTGCTGGGTCACACACAGTAGGCGTGTGTTTACCTTCATATGAAACCGCCAGACTGTTTTCTCAAGCGGCTGCACCAGTTTACACTCCCACACCCTCACTGACATGCTCAGCCACTCAGGTGGGTGGGTGTTGGTATCTCACTGAGACTTAATTTGCATTTATCTCCCTGACAACTAAAGACGTTGAGCATCTTTTCGTGTATATCATGTGCATCTTCTATGAAGCGTCTGTTCAAATCTTCTGCCCACTTTCTTATTAGGTTGTTCATTTTTTTCCTGCTCCTTCCTAATACCCTGCGGTGACTTCCCTGAACCCCAGGGCAAAATCCAGGAGTGGCCCAGTTGAGGGGATTCATGACCAGGCCCTCGCCAGCCTGTCTCCAGACACCCTCCAATTCACACTTTTCCATCCACTGAGTTCCCTACCATTCCATACCTCCGAGTCCTTGGATAGGTACTCCCGCCTGTCGGGAATGCCCTTCCCTGCTGCCTTATCCATCTTCCCAACCTGCCCACAGGCCCCTCCTCACATGTCTTCCAGGGCAGGCTCGCCCCCTCTTCTGCCTGCTCCCTTCAAACCCGAGACCTCACTGACTCGGATTCCCCTCTCGGCCTCCACCATCTAACACATGATCGGCACAGGCTACCTCCAAGGAGATAAAATAAATGAATGATCGAAAGAACTAGCAAAAAAATAAGTCAGGGCAGGGTAATGAGACCCCACAATTCTTAAAACACGTATAACAGCTCATCCTCTCGGCACCTGTTCACCAGCATAAAGCAAGCTACATTTTCATGCCGAGAAGCCCCTGGAAAGTAGGAGGCCAACCCCAGTGCCAACAGCGGGGGCAGCTGCCCGGGGCCATCAGCTCTGCCCCCTCCACCCCAGTCAACATCCCTCAGCACTGAGCTCCAGCTTCACGTCTAATTTCCATCTCTTCCTGAAAAGCTCCATCTGGGAGCTACCTTGCTGGGAAAAAGGTATAAAGGGACAAGTGGTAGAGGTGACACATATGGTACTTCCTCCCTGCCAGGTACAGTTCTAAGCACTTTATATGAACTCATTCAATTCTTATATTAAGAGCCCTGTAACAACCCTTCTTAAAGATGGGAAAACTGAGGCCCAAAGAGGGCTAAGTAGCTTGCCCAGCGTCACAGACTCGGAGGCCTGGCCGCCTGGGTCTGGAACCCCTGCCCTGAACCTCGACACTCCACTGCCTCCAGCCTGACGTGCCAGCAGCTCAGCTTCTGCCTGGCACGTCCAGAGCAGAACACAGTGACTACCGTTCACCGGGCGCTGCCCGTGTTCCCGGCACTGGCTGGGTGACTGGACACTTGTTCCTGAGAAACCTCCCAGCTCCAGGGGTGGACACTGGCACAGGTGCCAGCAATTGTGCAGCATGCTTAGCCACCAGGACTCCCCATTTCCAGGGTCACCTGACATTCAGATCCAAGCATTCACTCTCTTGGCTTCTACTCTGACCACACATCTTCCCTTATCTCCTGAAAATGCTCGGCTGTTCTCTCCCAGCCAGGAGCCGACCACAAATCCTTTTGATTCCTAAAAAAGAAATTCTAAGCTCCAATAATATAAAGCAGGTGTGCACGCAGCACCGATGAGAGTAGAGACGGCCTCCCTGTACCTGTGCGACACCTCCTCACCTTGATTTCCAATTTGTGGTTTATGGCCAGTGCAGAATGCTCCAGAGCTTTAATGACAGAGGCGTACGAGTCTGAGAACTTGGTGTATTTGCCCACGAGGGCAATAGAGCAGGTCTCCAGCAGGCGATCATATCTATCACACAAAGGTCAAGAAACACCAAATCACTCAGAAAGTACATACTCCCGTGAGGTCAAAATCACCTTTTAAAGAGAAGAAAAACATGTCTGGGAAAAATATGATAGGAGCAACTACTGTCTGTGTCTATGTACTGAACAGTAAAGAGGAAGCAATTTTCAGATCAACATGGCAGGCTTTGTAAAGAAAGTAGGATTTTGGAACCTGTTACAAAGAGATGGCTTCAAAATCTGTTCCAGATTTGGTTTTCTTTTTTTTTTTTTTTTTTTTTTTTTTTTTTAAGTTAAAAAATTAACACAGACAATTCGCAAGAGTTAATGTGATGAAGGGAACAGTCAGATTATGGGGCATCCACACAATAGTCCATACTCATTAAAACTTTTCATTATAAAGTATAATTAGTAACACAAAAATAAAACTGTGCCATTTTTGTGGCTGCATAATGATATATAAGCAAATGGACACAAGACTGAAAGGGAAAATGTCAAAATGAAAATAAGTATCGCTGAGCAACGGCACGAGTGCTCCGTCTACAAATGCTTATTAGTGCCACATCCAGATGACTCAGCAGCTACGATACCAAACACCCAGTGCTCCGAGGCGCTGTGTGAAGATCTGTGATGTGCTGTGCAAGCATCACAGAGCGAGGAGGCAAGCAGAGTGGGGACAGCTCTCAAACTCATGAGCTTTGACAGTAGCAGTAAGAAAAGCCTGGACACCCTTGTCGATCCTTTTGTAGTATGGGGTGAGCAGCATGTTCCCAAACACAGCTCAGGTATTTGGGAGCAGCCAGGTGTGCTCCAGCCACATCCAGCCATCCATGTGGGCCTTGGATACCAGTGCTAGCCCGCCACAAGGAGGCCTGTTTGCATGGGAGACAAGGGTGATAGCTGTGTGAGCTGAACTCCCTGAGACCCAGGACCCAGGCCAGCTCTACTGGGACTTCCTCATCCATGATGCAGCTACATGAGGGCTAAGATCCTTTCTTTACACCCCTTACCATGAAGGCCTTTTCTAGTGTGAGTTGACAGCACAAGTAAGAAAGAGCTGAATTCCCTGAGCTCCTACAAAAAAGAGAAATAAGGTTCGAACTCCCAGCTCCTTATTATGAAGCAAACCTGTCAGCCATCTCTTTCCACTTCATTAGCATTTTCCGCGGCTGCCTCTCAATAGGAAGGTCAAGTCTCCGGAGAAAATAATCTACAACCCCCTGCTCTTCTAACAACAAGGGGACTCGGTAGATGGACGAGACATCGTGGACACAGATCACCTGTTTAAAAATGAGCAAAGGTTAGTTAATTAAAACAAACAAAAACTAACTGGGCTGACGGACTCCTACCAGCTCTTAGGACCTCGGGAAAACAACTGTTTTAAATTTGAAAACAAAGAACACGACAACATTCTATAAAATATAAATTACCAAACTGACTCAAGAAGAATAGAATACATAGTGGCTAATCTCCTATGAACATGGATGCAAAAATCCTTAAAAAAAAAAAAAAGTTCATAAACCAAACCACAAATTAGTTAAAAAAAAAAAAATCATGTCCAAGTAGGAACTGTCCCAAGAACAATGGTTCTCAAAATTGGCTGTCATTGGCATCACTTGGGAGAGCTTCTAAAAATTCAAAAGCCCATGCTGCACCCCACACCACTTACATTTAACAGTGGAATTCACTACATGAATAGATTAAAGTGGGGGGAAAAAAATCACCTCAATGGATGCAGATTTAATAAAAATTCAAAGTCAATTCATAATAACAATTCCTGGTAAATCAGGAGTGTTAGAGAAAATGTAAAAATATAAAAACCCCACAACAAACATCATTTGGTTTGATATTTAATATTAATGCTTAATATTTAAAGTCTGAAACAAGGCAAAACTGGTCACTAATCACTACTTCTATTCAACAGTGTACTAGAGATATTAGCTATTACAACTAGATAAGAAAAAAATGTACATGAATTGGAAAACAAGAAACTATTGCCACTAATTGCATATAATATAACTGCTCACCCATAAAAACCACGGGAATTTACAGGCAAACAATCAGAACTAACGGGGCTTCCCTGGTGGCACAGTGGTTAAGAATCCGCCTGCCAATGCAGGGGACACGGGTTTGAGCCCTGGTCCAGGAAGATCCCACATGCCGCAGAGCAACTAAGCCCGTGTGCTACAACTACTGACCCTGCGCTCTAGAGCCCGCGAGCCACAACTACTGAAGCCCGCGGGCCTAGAGCCCATGCTCCGCAACAAGAGAAGCCATCGCAGTGAGAAGCCTGCAGACCGTAACAAAGAGCAGCCCCCACTCGACGCAACTGGAGAAAGCTTGCACACAGCAACGAAGACCCAACACAGCCAAAAAAATTAAAAGTAAAAAAAAAATTTTTTTTAAATCATAACTAACAATTTTAGTAAGGTTGCTAAGCTTGAGATCAATGGGCAGAAGTCAGCAGGGTTTCCTATACACGGGTCTTATTTAATCAGGAAATATAATTTTTAAAAATACACCATTCACATAGTAACAAAAATTATGAATACCTATAAATAAATTTAAAACACAATTCACAAAGATAAATAAGTCTAAAAACCACCTTTAAAATGAAAATTGCAGAATATTATTGAAAGATAGTTCTTTCAACAAATGGAGCTGGAAGAGCTAGATATCTATACATGCAAAAAGATGAATTGCAAATTTTACTGAAAAGTTACTACCCATAAAAATTAACTCAAAAAAAAAAAAAAAAAAAAAAAAAGAAAAAGAATGGCGGCTTCCCTGGTGGCGCAGTGGTTGAGAATCCGCCTGCCGATGCAGGAGATACGGGTTCGTGCCCCGGTCCGGGAAGATCCCACATGCTGAGCCTGCGCATCCGGAGCCTGCGCTCCGCAATGGGAGAGGCCACAACAGTGAGAGGCCCTTGTACCGCCAAAAAAAAAACAAAAAAAAAAACAAAAACAAATTAACTCATAGTGAATCCTAGACCTATGTGTTAAGCCCTAAAATTATCAAACTTCAGAAGAAAATCTTCATGACCTTGGTTAAGTAGAGTTCTTAGATATGATACCACAAGCACAACCTATAAAAAGAGAAAAATGAATAAATTGGGAGTTCATCAAAATGTAAAAGCTTTTATGCTCCCAAAGACACCAATAAGAAAATGAAAAGACATACACCTGAAATTAACATGACATTATAAATCAACTATACTTCAATTAAAAAAAGAAAAGACAAAAAAAACAAAAGAAAATGAAAAGACAAACCACAAGCTGGGAGAAAAAAATGTTCAAATCATATATCTGATAAAAGACTTGCACTGAGAATATATAAAGAACTCCTATCACTCAATGAGATAAGCAACCCAATTAAAAATAGGCAAAAGATGTGAAGTTCTAATTTAAATATAGAAACACTTGTCACATTTTTAATAGTGACTAATTTTAATGATAACCTATTCTATTATAGAATTGAATTACCTTCACTTGCTGGGACAGAAATATCTAAAATAATTGAAGTGCATGAAAAAAGGTTGTTCATAACAATGAAAGTATTCTGATGTTCCATGTACTTAGTACGAAGCAGAATCCCTTTGATGGGCTCCTGGCTCAGGCATCGTGTCCAGGAACACTGATCTCAGGTGTCAGGCTACCCTCACACCCTGAAGCTTGACCCATCATGGAGATGGAGAGGACAGCTGCTTCTAATAGTCAAAGGCTTTCCTCTTGCTCTATTCACTTTAATGCCAGGGCAATGACTTTGTTTTATATTCTCTCCCATACTCCTAGAAGCCTTGTGAATGGACTTCTCTTATTTTAACCCTGCTGCCTCATTCACTCCTCTCCAGGCCAGGTGGACTCCCCGCTTAAGTCTCCTGATCCTCAAATAACGTAGCAGTAGAACAAACCATCCATAACCCAATCATATGTTCCTTGACCTCAACTTCCCCTCTACTCTCCTTCAGCCAAACCTGACCAAAGCCACAATCCCAACTTACCACCACTGGAATTTCCATTACACGCACCACACTTAGAAATATCACAGGTTCCAAAATGTTGTATTTCCTGTACCATAGGTAACCTCCATTAGTACAAGTAACAAAGAAGACTATATGTTTAGAGCCTACACAGCAGGCAACAGGAATATAAAGTTGAATAAAGTGATCCTTGCCCTCAAGAAGCTCAGTCTATGAGAGACAAACACGTACGAACACACAGACACACAGGAACACATACACACTAAGGGGCAGTATGACAGGCTTACCACCAGGACCTGTGAGACACACAAGTCACCCAGAGAAGATTAACCCTGAGGTTTGAGGAGGTTTGGAAGGTAAAGCTACTCAGACAATACTGTGTCCTAGTTGGGCTCCAAAGGATGAAAATGAATAGGAGATTGCCAGGCCTCTTACAGGGAGAGGGGAACACCCACTCAGCATGGCTGGAGCAAATAGTACGAGCAGGGACAGACAGGAGAGGTAAAAGATGTTCGGGGAACCACAGGAGATAAGGTGATGGAGAATCACAGGGCCGGTGGGCGTCAGTTCTTCTACGGAACAGTCTACTGTCTCAAATTATGAAATAACAACAAGGCTCATGAAACTGGCTAAGAGACATTAGGATAATTAGCAGCAAAAAATAATTTATGTGAAGATGGGATTTCTACTTACTTGTTCAGGTTCCACATGGCAGAACATTGATATTTTCTCTTTCACTGATGTGTCAAGAGGATTTGAGCACCTGCACACAACCTAGACATTTGGATGGACACAAGGGGTTACAAAATTGGGTTTTTCTCCTGACTGAAATTAGACACCACATTGTCAAGCTGAATGAAAATGTTAACTCCTAGCACAATGCACATAAACTGTAAAAATGTTACTTGTTTTCAAAACTGAAATTCCTAAATCCCAAGTTGGAGAAACATGAGAGAGTGGCAGGACAAACAGACAGATTAATGAGCCAACTGGGGTTTTCCTCAACCAATGTTCTTGGGTAGGAGGGACAGGAGAATGAATGATTGGCTGGGAGGAGAAGACAGGACCTCACACACACCAGGTAAGGAAATCTTTGCAAACCACAACCCAGTTCACTAAGCATTAACCCTACTTCTCCACCATCGGCTAACTAAATGGGGTCCAAGAAAAGGTTTCGGCTGCCATGGAGGTGAGATCTTAATTAGACAGATAAGATCACTCTGAAACCAGGTAACCAGGAAATCTTACCAGATCTGGGGAAAGCCCAAGCCCTCTGAGTTCCCGAACACTGTTCTGGGTGGGTTTAGTCTTCTGTTCCCCTGTTGAACTTGGCTATTTTACAGAAGGAAAAAAAAGTTAATTTCTCTATGAAAAGGAATTTTCAGGTGTGACTTTTCCCCGAACCTCTTTTTATAATAGGGAAATAGATAATCTGACCATTTACCTAGTTTAGTTTTTATTTTTGTCAAAGTTACACATGCATATATTTGAGAGTCAAGTAGTTCTGTAAGGTTTGTCCTAAAAGCAGTAGTAGCAGCCCTATCTACCCCTTCCCCTTTCCAAACCCTAGAGATAGCCACTCTTTCACTTTTTTTTTTAATTTGAAGTACAGTTGATTTACAATGTTACGTTAGTTTCAGGTGTACAGCAAAGTGATTTATATATATATATACATATATATATGTATACATATATATATGTATATATATATATGTATATATATATATATATGTATATATATATATATATATTCTTTTTCAGATTCTTTTCCATTATAGGTTATTACAAGCTATTGAACGTAGTTCCCTGTGCTATACCGTAGGTCCTTCACTTTTCCACTCTTGAACGATCCTCCTAGTATGCTTTACTGCTACTTCTTGACATTTAGTTTGAGGCATTTTCTACTGACTTCCTGTTGGGTAAGGAATCCACTCTTTTCATTCCCCTGCCCCCATTACATGCACCTGCCCTGTGTATGCAACCCCTATTTCATGATCCCTCTTCAGTGTTTACAGACTTTTGAGTATTTACATACTGTGTACCATGAAAACCACGTGCCATAACTTTTCCTTTCTGGTCCAATTATTTGCTTTCCTTGGTTGGTTTTTTGGTTTTGTTTTGTTGATATGCTGAGTTTTCTATGTACTAAATTATCTTTATTCTCCTCTCACACTTAAAGATACATTTGTTGGGTATAGAATTCTAAGTTTGAAGTCATTTTCCCTGAGAATTTTTAAGGAAACAGCTTCACTATCTTTTAGCTTTCAGGATTGCTGTTGAAGTCTAATGGCATGATGACTCTTGATTTTTTTCTTTAGAGTTTTTTTAGAATTTCTGCCCCATTATTCCAAAATTTCACAACAATGTGCCTTGGTGGGGGTCATTTTTCATTTAATAGGCTGAGCGTTCAGTGGGCCCTTCCAATCTAGAAACTCCTATCTGGAAATTTCCTTGAATTATTTAGATGAGGAATCAGAAAACTTTTTCTATAAAGGGCCAGACAATAAATATTTTAGGTTTTGTGGGCCACAGTCTCTGTCACAACTACCCAACTTTGATTTTCTTTTTAATTAATTTTTATAGTTGATTTACAATGTTGTTAGTTTCTGCTGTACAGCAAAGTGAAACAGTTATACATATACACATATCCACTCTTTTTTAGATTCTTTTCCCATATAGGTCATTATAGAGTATTGAGTAGAGTTCCCTGTGCTATACAGTAGGTTCTTATTAATGTTTTAATACAAATGGGCATAGCTGTTTTATTTTCAAAAACAGAGGGTGGGTTGATTTGGCCTGTCTGTTGACCTCTGGTTCACATCACACTTCCCTCTCCATTTCTATTACCTTTTTGAAAATCCCATTATTTGGATGAGAACTCCTAGACTAGCCTCTAATTCTCTTGCCTTTTCTCTCCTATTTTCTCTCTTGACCTTTCTTCTCTACTTCCTGGGTATTTCCTTAAACTTCTTTTCTATTCCTGCTATCCAATTTTTAATTTCCAAGAATTCTTTTCTATTCTCTGAATGTTCTCTTCTTAAGGTATCCAGCTCTTGTTTAACAGATTCAATTTATCTACTCTTAATTCTGAGAATATTAATGACATGTTGCTTTGTTTTCTTTTTTTAAGGTTTCCTTTTTCTACTCCCTGCAGAGCCTCAATTTCCTCTGTTTTTTCTGTTGTTCTGGTCTCTTGCACGCTAAATGCTTTCTCCAAATGTCTGGTAATCACCGGCTGCTGGCTCACTCTAAAAGCTAACCGAAAGTTCTGTGAGTGGGTGACCTCGTCCACCAGGGTCCTCACTGCGGGAATGTGGCTGGTCTGTTTTCACTGAGGAGCCTCTGAGGGCAGTGTGTCTTCTCCTGGGTTAGTTGCATACCCCAAGAAGAATCTTACAATCTCCTACGTAGACGGTCCCTGCCTGGCTGTGATGATTCTGCAAATCAAGTAGCAGAAAATACACTGTCCCTAGTGCCTGCTCATCCAGAAAAAGCCTACAATCTCTGCCAAGACGAGAGAGGGACTGATGCCCAATTGTGCATAACAGGGAAAGGGATGCCAGGGTCTAAGTGCTTCTGAAACGGCAGTTATAATGAGCCCCAGCCCCAGCCCCAGAGGTGCCCGGTGCTGCCCATTCCTGAGTCTTTGGGGTTCTGCAGGGCAAGCAGGGTTGCTTCCCTGCTTTCTCCGCTGCAGGCTTAGAATCCAGCTCTCCCAGGTCTGCTCAGTCCATTTCTACATGGCCATCTGCTTTCTGCCTTCCTAACTTTTGTCACTACTGACTCCATTCAGAGTATTTATCTTTGTGAATTTTTGCCTTAAAAAGAAATTCCCTCTACTCCAGTTGTAGTGGAGTTTCATCACATAGTAAAGACAAATGGACACATGCAACCCACTGTCTTTAACTGTAATTTCCCTGATTAATTTTCCAAATGTTTTCCATTTGATCTTTTCAAAAAGTATGATTATAATCATTTAAAATTCACAAAGAAGTGTTTTATTCCCTGCTTCCTGCACCTCAAATATTTGAAACAGATAAGGAATGAAAACCATCCTCTCCTCCCTCCTCTCCATACCCCAAAGTAAAGCTCTGAATGCCTTACCTGAGGAACTAGACTGACATGAATGTTACAGAAGTTCTCTCTTTTGACCTTGAACTGGAATTGACGGAAGGCCTCAATAAAGGGCATGCTTTCTATATCTCCTACTGTCCCACCAAGCTAGAAGAACAAAGTTAATTTAGAGGTTAAGCACTAAACCTTCCTTTTGTGGTTCAGGTGTCTAACAACCATACTCTGTCATCTCAATTCAATGATCAGTAACAGTGTAATGCAGACTCCCTGGGCCTGTAAAATGTCATTTAACATACTGACACTGGACGTTTCTTTGTGCTAAAAGATTACTTTTATGATAGGTTCAACATTCCCCAAGGTTATCATGGATCTTTCCACATCATTTCAGGAAAACGGTCAGGTGAAAGATGCACTAGGAATTTTATTTGTATGAAGAGTCACAAAGCAAAGAAACCAAAATCTTATCTACTTAGCCATAAATAACTTCTATATTAAAAAGCAGTTATAAACAAACTGCTGGAACTTTTGAGTCTTCTGTTTTCACAGGGAACACTGAGATCCAACAGCTAGGATCAGCAAAGCAGGAGTACAGAAACTAAAACCAAAAAAAGGCTCATTCAGAAAGATGAACATTCCTGCCAGAGGAAAGTTGAAGGTCGGGTCACCTGACTTTCTCAAGAGACAGACGAAAATGCGTCATGCCACTCTTATTGGTACAATTCATACTAAGCAAATGTATAAATGCTGAAAAAGGAGAACTGCGTGAATGAAGTATTGCTTTCGATGGTGCAGCCATTCCACATGATGGTGACTGTGCCCTGACCTGCCATGCTGCCCTTAGGAGGGTCAAGGGCTTCACAGGCAACTGGCTTATCAGTTGCTGGTGGGTGACTAAGGAGGAGAAAATGTACACCTGGTCACATGCGCAGGTACCACGGAGTTCCAAACAGACTCAACAAACCTCAATAACACACACTTGAGGCTCCAGGCCATCTTCATCCACGGGTATTAACGCCTGTCTCATTACCCACTCCTGGATTGCATCTGTGATGTGCGGGACGACTGAGGAAGACAAAGGACACACGTGACCTACACGTCCCATCCGCATGGATTGAGGCAGACACACCCTTTGTGACAACAAACTGCAGAGTAGCAGTGGGTCGTAACATTATTTTTGAGACCCCTCTCAAATGCCCTTAACAAATCACACTACCCCCAGCCTCCCCTCCAGATTTCCCGGTTGTGACTAGAAGCCCCACAAGAGAGTAGGGCCTCGAGGGGTCCAAGGCAGTGGCCTCAAAGCAGAATCTACCCTGGCCACTCCTACTGCTTACGGCTGGGCCGGGGGGAGCACATCACACCCCTTTTCAAGGACAAGAGAGCACCAGGACCCCGTTCCATTACATTTCCAGTTTACCCAAGGGTAGATAATCTACTGCAGAGGCAGGGAAGTGCAGCAGGGTGGTCGGAAGCACAGCATCTGGGGCCAGAATGCCTGGATTCAAGTCTCAGTTCCACCACGCGTTAGGTGTGGATCTTCGCTCAAATTACCTAACTATCCATAAGTTCGATCACCCTATCCGTTAACTGGAGGCAAGAGCTTCTACTTCCTGAAGTCATGGAAATGTAGCGATAAGAGCACTGGTGAGACGCTGAGCAGAGCCCCTGCGTGACGGTGCTCATCATCCCCAGCCATGGCTCAGCGCTTTTTAAACCACAGTCGTGGGGCTCAGAAGGCCAGCTCCTCAGAGGCCGAGATTGCTGTTTAACTTCCTATGCACAGAACCGGCAGTGCCTCAAGCACGGGATATTACCTATCCCACACACAGCAGCCAAAGTGGTCTTTTAAAATGCAACTCCGAGATTCACCACTCCCAGGCTTAAACTCCTGAATGGCCTCCCACGGCTCTGAGTAAAATGCAACCTCCATGCCGTGGCCCTTCAGGAGGCCCCGTGGAACCTGGCTGCAGCCCACCTCTCCCACCTGCCCCTTGGTCTCAGCGCAGTAAGTCTCCCTCGTGGGCCCTGACCAGGCCCCTTGCAGCCGGGGCCCTCTGTCCACGCCGAGCCCCCCTCCTTCTGTTCTTCCCAGGGCTGGCCTCCCAGCTCGCACGCCCTCTCTTGGAGGCTTTCCCTGACCACCTGCCCAGACTTGCCTTCCACACCGCTCTCTCTCCCTCCTCACTCTACTTAGCTCCTTCTCAGCTCCTATCACACAACTCACTTCACCAGTTTGGTTTCTTCTCTCCCAGAAGGTAACCTCCATGAGGACAATGGCCTCACTGGGCTTGTTCATCACGCACTCCCAGTATCAGCCAGGGTCTGACCACACTGAGCACTCAAGAAATCGCTGATGAGTGAATCAATGCATTAATACACTAGAGGCCTAGAACAGCAAACTGTATGATCAAGATCACTGCAGGGCTTCCCTGGTGGCGCAGTGGTTGAGAGTCCGCCTGCCAATGCAGGGGACACGGGTTCGTGCCCCGGTCCGGGAAGATCCCACATGCCGCGGAGCGGCTGGGCCCGTGGGCCATGGCCGCTGAGCCTGTGCGTCCAGAGCCTGTGGAAGATCCCACATGCCGCGGAGCGGCTGGGCCCGTGAGCCATGGCCGCTGGGCCTGCGCGTCCGGAGCCTGTGCTCCGCGACGGGAGAGGCCACAGCAGTGAGAGGCCCGCGTACCGCAAAAAAAAAAAAAAAAAAGATCACTGCAACTCCTAATTGATCCCGTTCCGTGTGTTGGGAATTCAAGAGAAATACTCCACTGACTCAGCTCCTTTAATTCTCCCAGCAACCCGGATAGGTAGGTACTGTTATTATCCCCATTTCACAGAAAAGGAATTAGACCTCAAAGAGGGGAAGTAATCTGCCCATGTTCACAAAGCTGGTTAAGTGGCAGAGCTAAGACCTACACATGACCCCCTAGCCCAGAATCCAGAAAGGGTGGCCCCAGGGGAGAGACAGCTGTCAGCGTGACCCTCAGCCTTCAGTCCAGTAAAATCCAAAATCAAAAGCAGATTTATTCTCATAACTCAGATGAGAGCTACTCTTCAGCAAGCCCCCAAATCTGGACTTATGCCGTCATACTAGACCTGTGGTCTTCCAACACCCACTTTTAAAAAGCAGCACTAGGGCTTCCCTGGTGGCGCAGTGGTTGAGAGTCCGCCTGCCGATGCAGCGGACGCGGGTTCGTGCCCCGGTCCGGGAAGATCCCACATGCCACAGAGCGGCTAGGCCCATGAGCCATGGCCGCTGAGCCTGCGCGTCCAGAGCCTGTGCTCCGCAACGGGAGAGGCCACAACAGTGAGAGGCCCGCGTACCGCAAAAAAAAAAAAAAAGCAGCACTAGCCTTAAATGATCGCTGTGCAAAACCTCCACCCAGCAGACAGACAGACGCTGTGCTGGTGAAAGCTCAGGAGGACCCAGAGACCTGCTTCTCAGACTCCCTCTAACCCATGACCAGCCCAAACACCAATGGACACAATGGAAGTCCTTTTCCTTCTCCCTGTCTATACACAGAACGTCCCAGATGCACGACATACACCGTCTGGCTTACTGCCCTCACCTAGTTGCCGTCATCACTTCACACTCATCACTGTGGAAAAACAACAACTCTCTGAGCTCAAATCATGAAGCTGGACTGTCAGCTTCAATGCCATTCACAGAGAGGTGGGAGCCTACTCAAGTTACTTTTTGAGTAAACAGTCATGAAACTGTGAATTTTCAACTGAAGACATAGTTCAGTAACAATACCTTGATACTTTCATGATGAAATTACATAAAAGGCACATTTTTATACACAAAAGAAATTAAACTGGCTAAGACTTTTAAACCTTGAAGGCAAATCCAGTATTACCTTGGACAGTTTTCCCCAAGTAATCTCCTTTGCGTTCCTTGTTAATGACGTACTGATAGATCTTTCCAGTGGTCAGATTATTGTCCTTGGTGAGGCGGATGTCAAGGAAACGTTCATAGTTACCCAGGTCAAGGTCTACTTCCCCACCATCATCCAGCACAAAAACCTCACCTGCAGTGAACAGTGAAAATGGTTAGGGTGAGTGAAAGATACAAATACCATGGCACAACTTGAATTCCCAAATATAAACACTTGAACAGAACAAAGTCTGCATTAACTTGACAGGAAGCAGGGAAATTTATTTCTAGAAAAGTAAATATGACAAGAAAGAAAAATCACCAATCACTCTGCAAAAGGTTAACTCCATACTTCCAGTTTACCGCCAAACTCAGTCTGAATTAGAAGATTCTGTCATGAAACAGCATGGAATGAACAGAAGGAAACTACAGCCAAGCAAGACACAGGGAACTTTACACGGTATGGCATCTGCCACCTAAAGAAAAAGAACTTTTGGCTCAAGTCTCCTACCTGAGCAGAGAAAGGTTTGAATGTGATAAAAGTAGGATCTGATCCAAAAACTTAAACAAGGTATATATGTTACAGTCGTGTTGATTATAAAAACCAGCTTCTGGGCCACACTTTAGTCCAAAACAAAGGTGTGAAATTGCTCAAGTTTCCTCCTATTCCTTTGTTTAACAAATCATTCCTTGAAATGTCATTCTAGAAATTCTGCCCCAAATGGGGCCTTCCCACCATCACAATGGGAGACAAGCCCAAAAATAGGAAAGTAAAAATGGTCTTGTTTTTCCCTCATCCTCTGCTCTCAAGAATGCTGAAATATCGCTCCAATTTTTTCCATCCTTCCTGACACTATTAATTACATGAAGATTTTTGCTCTGATGACACTCATAGATTTTTACCTCACATTAGAAAGTAGGAGTATGAAAACAATTTAAAAACTTGAGGGACTTCCCTGGTGGCGCAGTGGTTGAGAATCCGCCTGCCAATGCAGGGGATGAGGGTTCAAGCCCTGGTCCAGGAAGATCCCACATGCCGCGGAGCAACTAAGCCCGTGCACCACAACTAGTGAGCCTGTGCTCTACAGCCCACGAACCACAACTACTGAGCCCACGTGCCACAACTACTGAAGCCCACGCACCTAGAGCCTGTGCTCCGCAACAAGAGAAGCCCGCGCACCACAACGAAGAGTAGCCCCCGCTCACTGCAACTAGAGGAAGCCCGTGCACAGCAACAAGGACCCAATGCAGCCAAAAGTAAACAAACAAACAAATAAATAAATACTTGAGAAGTATTTTTTAACATGTCTCAGTAGCACATCTACCCCCAATTTTAAGAAATTACTCTCTTAGGCAATTCAGACACAGTTACACATCACACAGTTGGTAGGTAATCAGCAATAACAAAGAAGTATAGCGCTATTTTCCTACCCTACCTTAACAGTTTCTACTTTTCACTCACTTCGAAGGATGCTTGTTTTTACTATCCAAACTCTGTTAGCAAAACAGAATCTCAAGCATACAGATCATCCAAATTCAACATCTATCCGTTGCCTGAATCCCTACAAAGTGGTCCTTTGGCCTCTGTTTGAACACCCCTACCAAAGGGAACTCACAAAATCTTCACCCCACTTTTGGAGAGCACTTACTATTATAAAGATCTTACATTGGGCCAAAGTCCATGGCCTTACAACTTCTATCCACCCATCCTATTCCTAAAGATTTGGGGCCACAAAGTATTAACATAATCCCTCTTCTCAAATATTTGAAGAAAGTTACTGTGTCACCAGATATCTTTCTTCAAGAGAAGACACAAACTTTCATTCAGCCACCTAAAATATCATTCCTATTACAGAAACCACTGAACTCTAATCACTCCATTGCCTATTAAGATTTCTGCTTCTTCTCCGTCCAAGTGAGAAAAGCATCACTCTGCTATGCTAAGGACCCTTCTCAGAAGGCAGGAAGTGGAGGTCATGGAATGCAAAATACACACAATTTCCAAGGGCTGACATTTTCTCTCACATATTACATTATTATTTTTTTTTTTTTTTTGCGGTACGCGGGGCTCTCACTGTTGTGGCCTCTCCCATTGCGGAGCACAGGCTCCGGAAGCACAGGCTCAGCGTCCATGGCTCACAGGCCCAGCTGCTCTGTGGCATGTGGGATCTTCCCGGACCGGGGCACGAACCTGCGTCCCCTGCATCGGCAGGCGGACTCTCAACCACTGCGCCACCAGGGAAGCCCCTACATAATTATTTTTAAATAAGAAAAAAGAAATGCATTTTGCTTACCATGCTCATAAGGAGAGAATGTTCCTGCATCAATGTTAATATACGGGTCAATTTTAATGGAGGTTACATGTAAACCACATGACTTGAGTATTGTGCCCACACTGCTGGCGATGATTCCTTTTCCAATTCCTGATATGACACCACCAGTAACTAGAATGTACTTCATTTTAGTTGTTGACCTGGGAAAAAGAAAAAACATACCTCAACAAATCAAACTGATCTGGGTTCAAATCCTGGCTCTGCCACTTACTAGCTATGAAGCCTCTAGGAGCCTCGGTTTCCTTATCTGTCACATGACTTTGGAAGGTTGTTATAGGGGATCCTAACAAATGTTTCTTGGATCACTCAATGGCTTTAGTCAAGTATGACTTGAAAAACAACTGCTACTTAAATAATGCAGCTTTTGTTTAAAACTTTGACAGCTAACAACCTTGAGAGCCAACATAATTTAAAAAAAAAAAAAAAAAGTCAGCTCTGTTGATAGAACATTATGCTCCCAATGCTGGCTGACACTGCCGCCAGACACTGGGATGTCAGGCAGGTGCTTCATTATTTTCCCTACATGGAGAAAAAAATTTCAATCTTGGATGAGCACTCTGATTCCCCATGAAAGAGATAATGTCTTTGGCTAAACTAAAATTTATCGCCAAGAAAACACAGCTCCTCTAGGTTATGGAAGACAGCATGAAAGAACTTCCGCATTTAAAAGGAGTAGCAGTTAAAACTAAAGGTAGCTCTCTTCTGAAATGTAATAACTTGCTCCTTGCCAGCAATCTCTCCCAGGTATGCCATGAAGAGAGACTATATATATTGGAGGAAAAGGACATCAGACAATAAACCAGTCTGAAACACATAATGGGCAGATGACTCAAAGAGAGGGAGATTAGATTAAATCCTAAGAGCCGGACAGTTGCGGCAGGGAACGGAAGAAACAGACTTCGTGAGAGATAAAAGGGATGGATGGATGCAAGAACGGCAGGGGCAAGAGGTGAGCAGACAGACAGCGACAGGCTCTCCAGGGAGAATTTATCACTGGCCCCGGCTCTGGAGGCTCAGAAATAGCATTTGGTCAGTAAACCCGAATGTGATCAAAATGAGAAACACAATCACAAGTAGAAGGGAATGCTTGCTTTGGCGTGGTATGGGACATTTTCTTCCTCTGGGAACACTTCTTGTGAAGCCAAATTATAATAAAAATAAGCTAAGAAGGGAACAAGGAAACTGGGGAGTTCTGCTTGAAGCATTCCACCTTCCTGCTCCGCTCCGCTCCTCCCCAAGGCAGGAATAAACATACTTGGCAAAGAGATGAGAACGCTCAAAATGTCTTCCCCCCTCAGACAGCAAGGAAAACACCCAACCACGTCCTGCTCTTTCTATTCTCTGTTTCAGCACTCCCAAAAGCATGCTCCTTGGTTTCGTGAAAATGCGTATGGGATACCCAAAAAGGGCTCAAAGGACAGATAAATCAGAGAAATGTTGGTTAAACAGTCAACTGGTTTCTTTAATGCAAGACCTCTGGGAGCCTTTAATAAGCTAATGTGCACTGTGATCTCCCAAAAGGGATATACAGTCTGCAGTTTCCCTAAACTTGTTTGACCCCAAGTCCCTAATATTTGGGGGAAACACTGCTCTGTCACTTCACAGCTGAAGAGTGCCTTATTGACATGTGAACATCAGACCAGGCTACATTTTAGAGACATCCTAACCAGGCATATCCCTGAGACTATACCCTGGACTCACTGACTACATTTTGGATGTTCCAGAAATTCCTCAGCCATCCTGCGTGGGTTATAGAGTGGGTTACTTCTATAGAAGACTCATCTCATCCATTTGCATTTGATTGGTCCCAATTTTACTCTAAGAAGATAACACCTCTTTTTAGGGGAGATGCCTGCAGTCCCCCACAGTGCCTGGCAATAAATATTCCAATGTACTCAAGAGACCAGGCAGGAGAGGCTGATGGGACCCAGTCACCCCCATGTATGGACTACCCTGTAGGTAAGTGCTACTGTGCTAGACACTTCGGGGACTACAATAATTACTCAGATTTGGGCCCATAGCTCAAGCTGCAGTCCATTTAGAGAGACAGACATTTACAAATAAATGAGTAATCCAGTGATGGCAGGAAGCTGAGGGACGATGTGTGACAGGTATAAATGGAGAAGAGAGAGCAGAAAGCTTTCAGTGGCAAGACCAGGGTAAGGACCATGGCCCATCAGAGAAAGGTGAGAGAAGTGAAGGGAGGAGAGGATCCAGATGGCTCCTGCTGTGTTGACCTGAGACTTGCAACGGCCTTGAAGGGAAAGGGTACAGAGTGGACAGGAAGGTACAGCTATCTACAGAACACAGAGGTAGGGCCAAGGAAAGAGACTGGGGGTGAGGTGGTGAGGGGGAGATGGTGGGAAATAAATAGGAAATTTAGGCAAGGGGTCAAATCATGGGGCAACTTGAATGCTCAATCTGAACTTCAGTCTGAAGGTGATGAGAGACATGGGAAGGTTTTCAAGCACAAAAGTAACAGAAATCAAGATGCATCAAAGGAATTCATCAAAGATGACACAACAACAAAGATGTTGTTATTAAATGCTGAGATCCAGTTCCAGCTCCACCACTTGTGTACTGGGACCAGTCAAGTCACAGGAGCCGCCTGAAGCCCAAGTCCTTACATCTGTTAAACGGGGTTACGGGGTTGAGAATCTCCGCATCGCCTGACTGCTGAGGATTCAAAATTATAATGTGTGGACGTAAGTGCGCCACGCACACGTAGTGAACTTGTTTAAAATGCAGCATCTTCGTTCCGGGCGGCCGAGAAGTAAGGAGGCCAGCTGTGGGGCCGAAGCCGACCTTTCCCCAGCACCTGGAGGCCGTCCGGCTCCGCGAGCTCCCAGGCCCCCTCCGCCCGCAGAAGTCCGGGCGCACCGGAGGGGGCCGCAGCCAGGCCGCCGAGCCCATCCCCCACCGCGGCGGGCCTGGCTCGGACCTTGTCCCCCTCCGGCGAAGCTAAGGCCGTGCCTTGAGGCCGGAGGGGCGAGGGCCGCGGCAGTCCAAATGGAGCGGCGACCGCCGGGCTGCTCGGGGCGGGCTGGGCAGAGGGGGCTCCCGAGCCTCTACGGCCCTTTCCGTCCCACGAGCCACCCTGGCACCGCGGTCAGGCGAGCCAGGCCGCGCTGATATGGGCGCTGCCGGGCCCCGCGGCCTTTCCCCGCCGCCTCACAGCCCCCGCGCCCGGTTTCCCCGGCGGCGCCCGGCCACGCGGCCCCGTGCGCGGGAGCCGGCTCCTCGCCGGCCTGGCCGCCCGCCCCACTCCCTTTAGGCACGCAGCCCATTGGGCAGGCCGGCGGGCCACCTCACCCCTGATTGGTGGGAGCTGTGTCTGTCACCGGCGGTGGGGCTGTCCCGCGCCGGGCTCTGCTCCTGCCTCCGACTCCTGCACGGGAGAACAGCTCCCGCGGGATCCCTGGAGTCAGCCTACCTGAGGCCGGCTTTAAATCCTGCCGTCGGCTAAAGAGCTAAGAGGGCGACGCTCACGCCGAGGCCCCGGCAGCCAGTGCACTAGCCCGACCGCATGCGCCGGGCAGTCTTTCACGGAGGCGGGCTCTAGGCGGTGCGCACGCAGAGGCGGGGGGCGGGGTGGGGGCGCGGGACCGCCCCAGGGCGGGACCTGGGCGCGCCGGGCTCAGGGTCCGGAGTGCGCCGGCGCGGGGCCGGCGCGCTTTGCTAGCAGTGCGGCCGGCTCCTCCGGATCGTTTTCCCAGCGCTGCTGTCGCCCGGCAGACGCAAGAGGTACGAGACGGGGCAGGTCATGGCGTTTCTGCCTTGCAGCCTTTGTCACAGCCAGTGGTTCAGGCTTCCTCTTTTGAGGGGGAGGAGACCCTGTTTTGACTCACACCTGGCAAATCCATCGCCCGGCTCCAGCCCCCCCCCACCCCCACCAAAGGCCTTCTAGGAGAGGCGAGATCCATCACACCGTGTCCCTGAACCGTCCGACCTTGTGGGCAAGGTGGTGCGACCCCAACCCATCTCTCTCTCTCACGCGGCGCCCTCTGAACCAAGGGATGCCGACAGTGTCACTGTCCGCCTCTATTACAGGGAAGGCCAAGACGGCGGCTGGGCGCTGGCTCCTTCCTCATCTGATGGGAGTAAGAATGAGAGAAGCAGAAAGAAAAGCCGGTGTGAAAGCTCTGAGGCCTAGGAGAGCCTCGCCCAGCGGAGTTGGAGGCCAGTGTCGCTGCTTTGGAGAGAGCTAAGGGAAGAGAGATCAATACGGCGTGGCCACACCGCGCAGAGCATTATAGACCAAAGATTTTCTTTCCCCCTAAGGGCAGTGGAAAGCCATAGAAAGTTTTTTGAGGAGGCGGCTTGGTTTTGCTTTGAATACTGAATACCTGCACCTGTTTTTTTCTCCAAACACTATACAAGTGTATACTTAAAAAGTCTCTGAATCCCAGTGTTCTGTTTTCCTCCTTAGAAGCAGTTTGTCACAAGTTCTTGTATACCTTCATTGAAGGATGTAAAGAAAAGGTGTGACATGATCAGACTTGTATTTCAGGGAAATGACTCAACCAAATGGATTCCAAGAAACCAGTTAGGAGATTTCTGCAGTGGCCCCAAAGAGAGGCTTCTGGCTTCTTCTATCTGAATCACCACTTCTCCTGCTCTGCAAGCTGCACTCAGCTCCAGACCTAAAACATTCTTCGGGTGTTTTACAGCCACACTTCTTTCAAGAAGCATTTGGTGTTTATCAAAGTGCCTGGGACATGATAGACACTGAGAACATACTTGTCAAAGTAACGAAGGATCTGTAGAAGATATAAAATTAGCCCCTCACTTAGCCGCTCTACTGGGTGACCACTTTACCCTTTCATCTCCTTCTGTAAACCTCTACTCTCTCTCAGTGGATGGTCTTGCTTCCTATTTCATTGAGAAAATAGAAGCCATCAAGAGAACTTCCTTGAGCTCCCACCACCCTATCCATCAACCTGCTTTCGTCTGTGCATACAAGCTCTGCCTTGTCTTCTGTGCTGTGGACAAACTGTCCATGAGCCTCTTCTGATTGCTTCAAGTGCCGTATCCTCTCATCAATTCAAGAATGTCCCGCTAGTAGTTCTCCCCTCCTGCGTCATCAATTTTCCCCTCTCTCCTAGATCACTTCCACTAACATGATGCAGTTTCTCCCATCTTAAAACAAAACCCCTCCCTTGACTCTACGTAATTCTCTAGCTATGCCTCCATTTCTCTGTGCCCCTTTTCAACACAACTCCTAGAAAATGTCATTTACGCTTGCTGTCTCCAATTTCTTCCCTCTCTCTTGAACTCATTCTGTCAGGCTATTGCTCGTGTAATTCCACTGAAACTGCTCTTGTCAAAAATTAACTTCTACCTTCCCCCACCTCGTCTCTGTATACCAGCCTAGACTCACAAGCCCCAGATAAAGACACCAGTGTGGCTGCATATGCATGATGTGAGTGTGAGTGTGTGTGTGTGTGTGTGTGTGTGTGTGTGTGTGTGTGTATTTGCATATTTGGGCAGCTCGTCTCACCCACCTTGAGCTCACAGACTCCCTGTGGACTTCTGGGTGCAACCCTCCTGTCCCCACATCCTGCCCCTAAACTTACTACTTCGCTAACTATTTGTCACAGCTGGTCACTCCTTCCTTAAAATGTGTTCTTTACTTGGTTTCTAGTGTGTGTGTGTATTTATTTGCATATTTGGGCAGCTCGTTTCACCCACCTTGAGCTCACAGACTCCCTGTGGACTTCTGGGTGCAACCATCCTGTCCCCACATCCTGCCCCTAAACTTACTACTTCGCTAACTATTTGTCACAGCTGGTCACTCCTTCCTTAAAATGTGTTCTTTACTTGGTTTCTAGGAAACCACTTTCTCAGTTTTTCTCCTATTTCATAGGCCTCTCCTTCTGCATCTCCTTTCCTAGATCCTTTCTGCCGCTTGACCTCTAAACATCGGTATGCCTCAAGGCTCAGAAGATCCCTTCTCCACCTATAATCATTCTCTGGATGATCTCATTCAGGCTTTAAATACCAGACTTTAAATACCAGGCTTTAAATACCATCTATATTCTGACAACTCACAAATTTGTATTTCCAGCCTAGACCTCTCTCCTTATCTCCAGTTTTGGGGCCCTTCTAAGCACGAGGTCCCAAAGTCTGCCCTGCGCAAATGTACAAAAGGCCACGCACCTTGTCTTCAGCAGCGACAATTCTGTGATGCTGTTCATGCTCCAGAGCTCCCCCTGGGATCAGGCTGAGGCTAGACTCAGCTAAACCAGGGACTGCAACCTTTCTGTAAAGGGCCAGATAGTCAATATTTTAGACTTTGTGAGCTATACCGTCTCGGTCACAACTCCTCAACTCCATCTTCATAGCCCAAAAGCCACCATAAATGATACGTAAACAAAATAAGTGTGACTGTGTTCCAGTACAACTCTTTACAGAAATGCAGATTTGGTCTGAAGGCCAGTTTGCCAACCCCTAAGCTACACACACATCTTGTCCAGCTTCTTCCTGCCCTATCCTGCCTCCCTCGTTGCCTTACAGGGTGCACTTGAGAGCACTCCTCAATTATTACCCGGGAACCCCATCTCAGACTTGGTTCCTAGGGAGGCCAACCTAAGGCAGCATGCCTCCTGCAGGTCCCTCCCGTGGTGCACTCGCTTACCTTGAGACACTTCTCACAGCGTGCTCACACTGCCTCCTACTTACTCGTCTGTCTCCTCCACACCAGATTGTAATCTCCCTGAGGTTACCTGACCCTTCTGTGTCTCAGTTCCCTTATCAGGTACAGTCTTGTTCACCTTTTAATAACCAGGATCCAGCATGTTTAATTCCCACTACTGCCCTGTGATATGCATGCCACCATTATTGCTGTATTTCATATGATGAAGCCAAGACTGAAAAGCATAAATGCCCTCCCAAGAGCACATGTAAAGTTTCACTTTGAATCTTCTTTCCATTTTGCACCCCTCATTCTCCCCATCACCAGATCTTATTGTTTTCTAGCCAAGCCTACTTTGAGTTACGTTTTTCACTTTCACATCAATATGCTGTCATCCTAGCCTGGCATTCTGGTAGATTATCTGCTGGAGCAATGGGGCAGGAGAGAGCCTACAACTGTTGACTTAAATTTGTTATTTTTTGTTTTTTAGGTTTTTTTTTTACCAGATTGGAGCTATTTATTCTAAAATTACATTTTACTTAGTTTTTAATAACTATGTAAACAGTACAAAATTCAAAAGGTAAAAAGGAATACACAGTAAAAGCCTTCCCCCCGTACCTATGCCCAGCCACCTAGTTTTCCTCCTCGAGACAACCACCAATACCAGTTTCTTGTTTATCTTTCAAGAGACACTCTGTGCACATGTTTGTATCCTTTCTTATTGGCTATATATTGTTTTAGCATGAATGTGTTATGTTGGATTTTCCTCCCTTGAGCTAGCTTTCTTTAATGATGTTATTTGGCAAATTAGATGGTTATACCCTCACTTTGTTCATGAACGGATTTAAGGCCATTTGTGTGTGTGTGTGTGTGTGTGTGTGTAAAATATGAGAGAAAAATGAAGCAAAGGAAAAATAGGGGTAGGAACTTTTTCTCTTCAATGATACTCCATTGCCTTCAGGATAAAGTCAAAACTGCACTTTGATGTATGAGGCTGTGCAAAAACTGGCCTCAGTTTACGCCTCTAGCCACATGACCCACCCTAGGCTCTAGCCACACTGGACTCTTCCAGTACCCTGAACATGCCATTTGTTCTCTTTCTCACATCTGGATCTTCACACAGACCACCGAT
Organism: Physeter macrocephalus; assembly: GCF_002837175.3. Taxonomy (NCBI): domain Eukaryota; kingdom Metazoa; phylum Chordata; class Mammalia; order Artiodactyla; family Physeteridae; genus Physeter; species Physeter macrocephalus. The sequence goes on from NC_041216.1 coordinate 3,220,786, forward strand.
GGAATATCCCCTTTGTCTTACTAAAGTCACATTTCAGCCTGGCCTTCACGTCCCCGAAGTAACTCATCTGGACAGCCTCCTTCCCTTGAGTTGGGGTTCATCTTTCTCCCCCATGTTTCTATTGTTGCCTGGATTTCCCCAAGCATAGCACCTACAGATTGTGGGGGGGGGGTTCTTTTTGTTTTTAATTTATTGATTTATTTTTGGCTGCGTTGGGTCTTCGTTGCCGCGCACCAGCTTTTCTCTAGTTGCGGCAAGCGGAGGCTGCTCTTCATTGCGGTGCGCAGGCTTCTCATTGCAGTGGCTCCTCTTGTTGCAGAGCACGGGCTCTAGGCGCATGGGCTTCAGTAGTTGTGGCACTCGGGCTCAGTAGTTGTGGCGCACGGGCTTAGTTGCTCTGCGGCATGTAGGATCTTCCCGGACGAGAGCTTGAACCCGTGTTCTCTGCATTGGCAGGTGGATTCTTAACCACTGTGCCACAAGGGAAGCCCAAGAAATGATTTTTTTAAATACATAAATCCATGTAAAGGCGGGGAGAACAGGAGAGATGACAGGAGTAAACATTTTGGAAGCAAGAAATTAGATGAATGAACGAAAACTGAGCAAACTTAACAAAGACAAAACCCCAGCCAGCAGTGGGGAAACTGAGAACCGAGTCAGTTTACACTGCGGGCAGGAGGGATTATTACAGGAATGAGACCTTGCACAACTGTAGGGGGAGCTGAGGAAGTGAAGGTCCAGAGTGGGGAGAAGGGGGATCAGAGAAGTCAGTAACAAATCCTCCTAGAAAATGATCAAAAGTGGACAACGTGGAGCTAACTGGGAAACAGAGAAGCAGGGCGTGTCCGGCCGCTGGGAAGGGGGGCTTGTGCAGAGGACTGTGGGGAGCTGGGGCCTCGGGTAGCTACATGTCAGTGGGCCCAAGCCTCTGGTGGTGTGCCCAGGGCCACTGTGGGCATTTGGGGAGAGGAACTGAGTGTGGCTAAGAGGACAAGTTGGGCCCCACCGAGCATGTCGGTATCCGTCACCATGTCCCCCCTTCAGACAATAATGGTGCCACTGTGCTCCCACCACCCAATCCTCACAGCAATTCCTCCGTTGGACCCTCTCTCACACAGAACTCTACAGGGAAAAGGCTTCCAGGAAATATGGTTCCACTTTAACCAAGTTGAGCGTAAAACTTGGAACACCTTGAGTGTGCAGGGGACAAGAAGTCAGGAGGAGGCTGGACGCCGGCTCCAGGGGTAACACAGCAGGCCTGGCTTGCTCGTGCCTGGAATATGGGGTGAGAGAAGGAAACTCCGTCTAGGCGGATGCTCCTGTAGCTTTAGGGCTCTCCTTCCACTAATGCATATCCCAACTGAAACACCCTCTACTTTTCCACTTGGAATTGTCACTTTCAATTTTGAATGCCTCCACGTCGTGGCTCTGCTCTTTGCCTTTCATTCTCTGTCAGACCCTGGCTTCCCATTCTGGTTGGCAGCTCCTGCACCCATAGCCACTCAGAGTCCAAGCTAAGTCTTGTGACTGCTTGGCGGGGCGGGAAGGGGGCACGGTGGGGGGAGGGGGGCGGAGCTGCAGTGAACCCTCCCCACAGCCCTCCCAGGCCTTTCCTCCAGGCAGAAGGGAAACGCTGCTTTCAGCCATGAAGGTCCTCTTTCTTCTCCAGCGAGCCCAGCCTGCCTTTCTTACCTTCTCCAGAAAGCGCTGGCCTCAGGTCTGCATTTTGCCTCACAGCCTCCCTCTCCGGCATAACTCACCTCTCCAGTGTGAACACCTGCGTTCTTTAGAGGCCTCCTCCACAGCCAGTGTGCGAAGAAGGGTCCTGAAAGCTCACTCTCCTCCTACAGGCCCACCTTGCCCCCGGCCGACAGGAAGCTAAGCCTCCGTGACAGACACCCTAACAGCTTAGCCAAGATACATACTTCTCTCTCACTTACGTAACAGCATTCGGGTGTGTGGTCCTGGCTGACAGGCTGGTCATCCAGGGACCCAGGTTCCTTCTGTCTTGTTACTCTGCCTTCCCAAGGGTGTCATCCTCATCTGCGTGGTCAAGGCTGGGTTCCTGCCGTGTCTGTATTCATATTCCTGCAGGAGTGGGGAAAGAAAGGAAGTGAAGGGAAAACGATTTCCTTTTAAGCAAATAATGTAGAAGTTGCCCACACCTTTTCTGTCACATCCCACTGGTCAGAACAGAACCAGAGGACCACGTCTCGGCCGAAGGGGAGGCTGGGAAATGTTATCCCTAGCAGGGTGACCATCTACCCAGGTAAACTCTTACAACTCTGGAAAAAGTGGAGAATAGATTTGGGGGGAAAACAGAAGTCCACCACAGCCTGGCTGCCACCTAAGGCCTAGGGATAATCACTATCTTCTCGCACTGTTCACTTCTGGTAATATCCCTTCCCCTTCCCCTCCCCATCCCAGACAAAATTTACAGTCTACGCAGACCTAAGTTTTCTTGAAAAACATAAAAATGGCATCATCTGGTGTAGCAGATGCTGTCATCACCCTGCCCACATCCTTAGCCCTCCAGGGCACATTACCCTGCCTTCCAGCTCTTTGTTCCTGAAAATCTTCACCTAGGACTTTCTGTGGCTGCCAGAGACAGCTACGCACGCAGGGCAGGCCTGATGCACCAGAGAATTAACGTCCTTCCCCTGAGTCCAATTCAATTCAGCTCACCTCAACCAATGCTGATGCAAGCCCACCTGTTCCGGGCTCCATGCCGGATACCAAGGATGCAGAGAAGCCCAGAGCTCCATCAGCACATGCTAGATGCCAGACGCAGTCCTGACTGCTTTACCTGCATCCCTCATTTACTTCTCAAGGCAGCCCTTTGAGGTTGGTGCTCTTCTTCACTCTATTTTACAGATGAGAAAACTGGGGCTTAGGAAGCATTAACACCTGCCCAAATCCCCAGCTTGTAATCAGCAGAGATGTTTGTCTGACTTCAAGACTACTGAATCTGATGAGAGATGCTCCCTGGCACGAAAGCAGGGTGGGTAAAGGAATAACTAACTATCTATGTTGAATCCAACAAAGAAACATGTGAAACTAGACAGAGGATAGTTTCTTTCACCTTATTGCTGGAGAGAATGTGTTCAGGTGAAGAGCTAAGGAACCACCACACCATCCCCGGGATGGCTTACATGTGGATTGTTACCTGGGGGCAAATACAATTCTATATTTTTAAGCCACCATTATTCTGAATTTTTTAATAACAATCAATCAAATAACAATCAAACTCTTTTAACTCAGTGCTTCCCAGTGCTTTTCACATCGTGGAACATGTAGAAAATGACAGTATTTATGACACGTCAGGGTGTACTCAAGATTTGGGAATGTGTATATAGGACTGGGTGAAAATACTAATTACATTTTCTGGATAGTACATAATTATGAAAAGAATAAAATACAAAGTATTTAGGAAAATAGTAACCACTGAAATAGTAACCACTGAATTAGGAGAAAACTTCCAAATAACATCTTTTCAAATTTTTGATAAGAAATCAGCTTGCTTCCATGAACATTTTATAATAGATTCTATATTTGGGCCACAAAATTCCTGATTATGTTCTTCCAGTTATGGTCTCTTGGAGTTCATGAACATCACCATTGACAAGAAATGTTCACAAGCAGATGCTGTGAATGGCAGTGAGATCTATCATTTTTCCCCCACTGGTCAGAAACTCCTTTCCTGTTCTTAATAGAATTAGGATCCTTTGAATTTTACTCTAATGATGCAATTGTTCTCTAAATCTAGTGATTCGGCTTTTTCTTTCACTGAAACGTGTAATGTTGAAATTTCTTTCAATAATATAAAGATCTTTAGAATACAATAGTACTTCGTTCAAGTTAAGTACTTTAAAATTATGATGAAAATTTCTTCCAGCTTACACGGACAATGCTCTGTTAGTCTGAATCATTTTTTTTAAGGATTCAAACAATAACTCCAACTTAGTTCCCCAGTCATTTCACTTCTCCAAAAGTAAATTTTTTCTTTGATTCCATAAATGTTGTTAGCACGTATTAATATTGTGTGGAAGGACCCAAGACCACCCTCAGGCTCAATGATTTGCTGGAAGGACTCACAGAACTCAGAAAAGGTGGTATATTCATGGTTATGGTTTATGACAGTGAAAGGATCATCTTCCAGGAGCTGGTCAAGGGCTAGTCCCAAAGACCTTTGCAATGTGCAATTTTGGGCCACCCATGCCTGCTGCGTTAACTCATGACTACACAAAGATACTTTCCTAGGATTCTTATACTTTTTTATCAAGTTCATTAAGACTCAAAAATGTCAGTTGGGCTTCCCTGGTGGCGCAGTACTTGAGAGTCCGCCTGCCAATGCAGGGGACACGCGTTCGTGCCCCGGTCCGGGAAGATCCCACGTGCCGCGGAGCGGCTGGGCCCGTGAGCCATGGCCGCTGAGGCTGCGCGTCCGGAGCGCCTGTGCTCCGCGACGGGAGAGGCCACAACAGTGAGAGGCCCGCGTACCGCAAAAAAAAAAAAATGTCAGTTAAGTAAATCATATTTTGAAACCAATTACTATCCTTCAAAAAAAAAAATTGTAAAGCGAGACTGGTTCACAATTTTTACATTTCATTTTTATTATTTTTTTAAGCTCATAAAGTCTTGATAAAACTCTCTTTGGAGAGCCAACCCATTTCTGTATGAAACAGCAGAAAGTAGTTTTATTGTCCTATTTCTTCCCATAAGGCTGAAAATATACATGGCTGAGGGCCTTGGGTTTTAATTCACCATTTTGATCATATCATTGATTGTGGAATTCAGGAAATCTTTACAGACGATAACTTTCTATGAATGAAAGGATGTGCTCCTGAAATCTCAGGATTTGGGGAATGAACTTGTGAAGTAAAGCCTTGACATTGTGTTGTTGCAGCCACCCCAGGAGACCACATACTCACCTGGTGTTGTCCATTCAAGGTGCTCATTGACCTCTGACTACTTCCTCCTCACTGGGTTCTGAGAATTCTGCTGCTGCTTCTAACTGACTGTGGTTACTGATGCCTGTAGATTCGTCACTCTGCAATGCAAAATTTTTGGAGCTTCTAGATTAGCTTTGGTTCTATGTCTGAGATGTTTTCAATGCATCCATAAGATTGTTTGGAAATGGCAGCTTCTCTATTTGCTTCTTCAGCCCCAAACTTAGTGCTGCTGATTTTCATGTAGGCTGGTGAATTGAGTGATTCTGCAAATGGGTGAGATATTTGACTTGGGCTATTAAGTGCAGGCTATTAACTTGCAACCGGTTTCTTGTGCTCTGCCTGAAAGTGTTGTAACAGAGCATATAAAAGGACTTTGTTTCTTGCTTTGCAATGACAGACATTTATCGAAGATCAAGTCTTTTCCTGCAGTTTGCAGTTAGTTATAGGCAGAGGTGTTGTCTTTCTGCTCCTCCATCCTTAGCGTGAAGCTTTTATTCTCACATTTGCCTCTATGTGTCCTCATGATCACAAGGTGGCTGCTTTAGCTCCAGCCTCAGGTTCACATTCCAGGCAGGAAGAACGGTGCAGCAAGGAGGAAGTGGCGCCTCCATCAGGAAATCAATGCTTTCTCAGAAGCCTTCAGCACACCTCTACTTACATCTCAGTGTCTAGAACTGGCCACCCTAGATGCAGATGGGAAATGTAGATTTTTAGCTTGGTACATTGCCTCCTTGGGCAAAATCAGATATTGGTTTCCCTAATCTGGCCTCAACTGACTCTCAGATTTCATCTCATAATTCTCCCCCTTGACTTCTGTTCTTCAACCTTATTGATTATGACAGACAATGTTATTGCTCCATCAAGAGCCCTTCAGATCCCCTTTTCCCACTGTGTGTGTGGCCCCCAGCTTTGATATGCATTTGTTTCCAATACCCAGTACCCATAGTTCTTTTGGGTGGCAGGGCAGCCTTTAGTCTGCTGAAGCCCACTTTGCCCACATAAAGTGTCTGAGCATTTACATCTCCTTGGAGTGGCCCTAAATCAGGGATTGATGGGATATGAAAGTCTCAGTTGCCTTCGACTGGGACAAACTCTAAGATGTAACTCATGAGCCAGAGCTCCCTTTGGGGTCAGGCTGAGCCCACCCTCTGCAGGATTCTGCCTGAATTCAATCTTTTCTAGGCTTCCTTTTCCAGCCCTGCTTCCCCCGTGCCCTTGCTGGTTACTCCCCACCCCCATCCCTAAGGGAGCACTTAATAAATCACTTGCACACAAATTCTCATCTTAGCATCTGCTTCTGGATTCCTTGACTTAAGACACTGGCCTTCTCACTGTTCCTAGTATATGCTAAACCTGCTCCTACCACAGGGCCTTTGTACACCATCAGGGAAGCATGTGTCTCTCAGAAACATGCACAGTCCAGAGCTTCACTTTGCTCAGGTCTTTGCTCAAATATCACCTCATCAGTGAGAGTTTCTTTAACCACACTGCCTAAAAGAGTCCCCCTCCATTAATTTCCTTTTTTTTTTTTTAATAAATTTATTTATTTATTTTTGGCTGCGTTGGGTCTTTGTTGCTGCACACGGGCTTTCTCTAGTTGCGGTGAGCGGGGGCTACTCTTCGTTGCGGTGCGCAGGCTTCTCACTGTGGTGGCTTCTCTTGTTGCAGAGCACAGGCTCTAGGCACACGGGCTTCAGTAGTTGCAGCACACAGGCTCAGTAGTTGTGGCTCGCGGGCTCTAGAGTGCAGGCTCAGTAAGCCTGCCACAGGCTTAGTTGCTCCGCGGCATGTGGGATCTTCCCGGACCCGGGCTCGAACCCGTGTCCCCTGCACTGGCAGGTGGATTCTTAACCACTGTGCCACCAGGGAAGCCCCCCTCCATTAATTTCTATCCCTGCTTAATTTTCTTTAAATTTCATTTATCTCTGCTTTAACGGGGTATAATATATTTTATTTTTCAGGTAAGAAAACAGCTCTTTAGATTCCATTAGCATTTGATGAGGCACTGAAACCGAGCAGGACCCTGTGGGGTTCCTGGGCATGGAAGACTTTCGAACAGTTTCTAGTCAGGGAAAGGAGGGGATGCGGAGACAAAGGAGGAGCAGGCAAGAAACAATAGTGCAGCTTTGGGACAGGGTCCTGGTTCCACCTCAAGGGATACACATAACAATATCTTTGAGCTCTTTTACAGAACTAAAACCCCTAACAGATGGAAGATGTTAGCATTCTTCATTCCAGGGAAGGTCACAGTTTGAAAACCTCAAGAAGCTCATCAGGAGACCACCTGAGGCCAGATTAAAGGAGTGCAGGCCCTGCACCCACCCTGATCCTTATCAGCAACCCCACCCTTGAGCCATTGCTATAAAATTCCTCACCAAATCCTCCCATGTTGGGACACACAGTTTTTCACATCACGAGCCTGCTGTGTTCCCCTTTGCCTGGCAAAGCAATAAAGCTATTCTTTTCAACTTCACCAAAAAACTCTGTTTCTGAGGTTCAATTCAGCACCAGTGCACAGAGGCTGAGTTTTCCACATCAACACCAAAGCCGAGTCAGGAGCCCCCAAATTGCTCATGGTCTCAAGGAGGATCCAGACTCCACAAACTTGTACTTACATGCACTGCGAGTTCTCTGTAGTGGTCTATGCACAGGGTGATACAGGCAATCACTTCTGCTTGGGAGAATCCAGGAAGGCTTCGTGGAAGAGGCCATATTTGACATTAATGAAAGAGTACGTTTCTCAGGGAGAGAAGGTAGTTTGCAGCCCTATTGGGAGGAATGGCATATGGGAAGGCATAAAATCATGGCCTGTATGTGTGTATAAAACAGAGGGCTCCCCAGAGAAGGGCAGTTTACTAAGAACAATGCGGGGCGGGGAAGGGGGGAGTAGGGGTGAAGGCGGGCAATGACTTTGAGTGTTCAGCTTTGTCCAGAAGGCAGTGGAGAGCCATGGGTGGGGTTTAACCTGGTGGAGGGTCAGAGCTGGGTTTTAGCACATTTCCTCTGGTGGTGACATGAACGAAGTCCAGAGGGGAAAACGGGTGCCTGCTGCCAACCGTCCACTCACAGCTCCAGGTGCAGAGCTGAGCTCTTGGCACCAGAGGGCGCTATGACCTAGGACAAGGGCCTCTAGTCTTCCCTGCCACGTTTGCAGACACCGTGCTTCCAGCCCTCAGAGGCCCGTCACACTTTCAGCTGGGTCACCGTTGCTGTCTGGTTGTCAGCACACAAAGCCTTGGGAAGTCTTTTGTATTGCATCTTGTTATTTGATTTCTCTTTCCATGCGATAATGACTTGAGACTGAGGTGCTGCTGGCGGTGCGATGGGGAATAAACTTCACGTCTTAGAGCGTATGCTCTAAACCAGAGGTGCTCCAAGTGGGACTCCTGGGGCCAGCAACAACAGCAACTGCTGTGAACATGTAAGAAATGTAGGTTCTCAGGGCCCACTCCAGACGTACTGAATCAGACACTCTGGCCCAGCAATCTCTGTTTTCACCAGCCCTTAGTTTGATTCTGATGCAGAGTCAACGTTGAGAATCACTGGTCTAAGAAAGTACTGCAAATACTTTCCATGCTAATGTATGGACGCCAAGGGGGAAAGTGGCAGGGGGGCGGGGGTGGGGGGGGTGGGATGAACTGGGAGATTGGGACTGACATGTATACACTGATGCGTGTGGAGTGGGTAGCTAATGAGAGCTTGCTGTATGGAAGAATGGATGAAATTCTAAAATTAAAAAAAAAAAAAAAGAAAGTATTGCACAGTGTAGTGGTGCCCTCGAAGGAGTGAGTCCACTGTGATGCCAAAAGGCCCCAACTCAGATGAGCAAGAGCCATGGGAGGCTTCCTGGACGAGGTGTCATAGGAGTCGGCAGTCAGGCAGGGGAGGGAAGAGAGAGGCATTCCAAGCAGAGAGAACAATTGTGCCAAGCCCCATAAGAGGGAGCTTAGTCTTTTAGTAGACCTCAGCTGGAAGGGGACTTACCCAGAGGGGCTCAATCTTTGTCCCCCCCCATGGACACTCCTGACTTTTCTTCAAGGGGTCTCATGTTTTGAAAGGTGTTGTTTTCCCAAAAGCTGCTCTAAATAGTTAATAATTCATCCATTTCCTGCTATTTATTAATCAATATCTGTAGCTCCAGTCAGAGTTTCTGATTAGCATGAGATGTTCATATTCACTACCCTGAATTAATAATGATAGTAACAACCGTTTGCCGAGGGCTGGCAAGCGCTTTATGTGTGCTAGCTCATTTAATCGCCACCCTACCCCTCTGAGAGGCGGTACTGCTATCACTGAAGAGGAAACTAGCACAAGAGAGGCTGGTCACCTGGCCAAAGGCCCAACTGGATATGCTCTACCTTGGGTCAACCCTCCTGCAGAGTGGGCTCTATCAAATAGCCTCCCTGTTTCTTGGGAGTGATGGAGTTCCAGCCCCAAAGAAAGATACCTGGCCTGTCAGCACATATACCCTTATCCTGAGCAAATGCACAGTCCCTGTTATGCATTTAGAAGTACTAAAATAGCTCATGGTACCTATTTCTATCTTGAGAGTTCCCTAGGGTTCTGGGACTCCAGGTCAGAATCACTGAACTAGTCCAACATTCTCTCTCTCCCAACTCCCACTACGTAGACAATATGAAAGCCCAAGGACGGGCAGTGAGGTGGAGGCAGCTTTCCAGGACCCCCTCGAAGCATTCCCTGATAGCCTGAAACTAAAAAAGAGCTTGCTGGTCCTTGGGTCTTTATCTCTCCCCATCTGCTCCCTTCCCCTTTCTCTGCTGCCCTCCCTAGCTTCCTCCCTTCTCAAGCATCTACTGAGTCCCTGCTCTGTGCCAGGCCCTGGCACCAGGGATACAGACAGATAAGTCCTACAAGCCAGCCTTTCAATTTCTTGGGGGCTGTAGTGAGTGGCTGCTACATGCTTCTATTAATTTATCTCCATCACAAAAGCCATTTCCCTGCAGTTGTCAGCAGCAGCAACACCAACTATATCCTCACCCACTGGCTTTGCAGGATAGAATATAGTATAGCCTGTCCCACCTCCCACTCCGTCCCCCCACCTCTCCGCCTTCTGTTCCTGAGATGGGCAAGCTCCATGCCCCATTAGCCCTAACTGAGGTGTACAGGAGGTGCTGCCTTCTCCCTTTCTCGCAAGGGACCATTTGGTAAACTGACTTGCTGTACCTGCCTTCCTCCCTCCTGCCCTCCTGCCATAGAGGGCCCACTGCTCATCCCTTTTCTCCCTTCCTTAGGTCAGTTTTACAGCCAGGCTTCACCATCTGCCTAGTGGGTGAGTTCTCTTGGTCTATGTTTGTGTTAATAAATAAGGT
>NC_041216.1:3231567-3236888 GCF_002837175.3 Physeter macrocephalus
AAAATGGGGTTGGTAATAATAACAACTATGTGACCATGCAGTCAGGAGGATTTAGTGGGATAATGTATCTGAAATTCCATCACGGGCCTAACACAAGGTAGGAGCTCAGTGACTATTGATTTTCTCCACTCTGGTATTTCTCACAGTTCCTGGTATATGGCAGACATTTAGTAAATGCTAGGTCACCTTCAGGCCATCCTGGACCAAGCAGGTCAAGCTATCAGCTGACAGCAATGGCATGAATGGGCCCAGGAGATGCCAGCAGAGCCCAGCCCAGCATGTAGAATCAGGAGCTAATAAATGATTGCTGTTTTAAGCCCTAAGTTTTGAGGTAGTTGTTAAATTACTAGGTAAGTTACTAAGTTACTGAGACAAACACTGAAGTTGTAGGAAGGACTGGGATGGAGCTGGTCTTAGGAGCAACTGGAACTAGCCCTCTCTTTCTGTGTCTCCTGTCTTTGGTTTTTTCTAAACGTTACCTTTTTTCTCTTTCACAGCACAATGATTTTCTTCATGGTGTAGAAAATATAGCTGAGTTTTATACCTTGCGCCTTTAGCTCATGGAGAAAAACTGACTCCTTTCCCTGAGTCTGCAAGTCCCTGGGAAAACACCAGCTGGCTCAGCGTGGGTCAAGCCCCGCCCCAGCCCAGTGATGGGATGGGGAGGGCGAGATCACAAAGCACATCCTAGATGACACATGCTGAGCACAGGGCGGGGCCAAGCACTATTCTAGGGCACACAATCCTATCTGAGCTGTTATATCTCTGTTTTGAGGAGAGGAAGCTGAAAACCGAGGCACAGAAAGCTGGAGTAACTTGTCCAAGGTCACAAAGGCAGAAGGAGGTGTAGCCAGGATTCATACCAAGACTGTTTGACTCCGGAGCCCACACCCTTATCAACCACGCTGCTCGCCTCTCAGATAGAGCTCCTGAAGAGATCCAAAGGATTGAGGGGTGGGCAAGGTGGAGGCCCTCCAAGGAAGGAACTGGAAGTCTTGGCCCAAAGAAGGGAAGCCTCCAGGAGGCCTTAATCACACTGTCTTCAGGTCTCGAAATGGCTGTTTCTAGGTAGTGAGAGTGGAACATTCTGGGTGACCTCTGAAAATGAACCTAGGACTACTGAGAAGTGGGTTTCAGTTCAGTGGAAGGAACTTCTTTAGAGTCAGAGGTGTCTGAGGGTAGTATGGTAGCTTCTGGAAATGTGAGCGCCTCGTTGCCAGGAGTTAGAGGAGCCCCATTGTCAGGGGAATGGTTTCGAGGATTCTTGTCCCTCTCTCCTCCCTGTACCCCTGAGGGTACAGCCTGGGCAGGACAAGAGGAAGGCGCTTGGGGGTGGGAGGCTGGACTCGCTCAGTGGTTCCCAGATCTTTGGATCAGTAAACCATCCCCTTCCAAATTACAGCAACTGCTGTAAGGTGGTTAATTTTTTATTCCGCCAAGTCAGGACATAAAACAGCCCAACTAGCCAGCTAAACAAACCAATAGCAACTACCAGCCAGCTACTTCACCACTTCATAAGAGGGAAGCCATTTCAACACCAAAAAATCCAAACAGACATAATCTCAGAATAAACTATTGTTTTCTTTCCAGGATGAGCAGTTGACAAATATGCATAAATATGACCAACAAAGGACTTATTAAAAACCAACCTGCAGGCAGAAAAATTAGGGCCTAACACTTTGTCCAACATGATTATGTGCTAATATGATTGTTTTCTTGATACGAGTTTTTCTGTTTGAGGATCTGGAATTGCTAGGACAACAGACTCGTTTGGGGACTTAAAAAAATTCCACTTATTGTTGAAAATCTTGTTTTAAGTGGGAATATTGGGGGAAATGGAAGCAATACGCTTCCAGTGATTTCATTTTGCAGGAGAACTGAGGGGAATTAAGGAAAAAATAGCTTCTGGGTTTCTCCAGCCCCTTTGCCCTTCAGCATCGCTCCACCCCGCCGGACCCTGCTGTCTGGGGGCTAGGGGGAGGGGGAGCACAGGAAGGGGTTGCCTAAGGGCCAGGGTCCCTCTCGCCCCGCTGCCACCTTGGCCTGCCAACGCTCAGCAGAGGGGATGTTCAAACTGTCACAGATTTGTGTGCCTGGTCTTTAAGAAGGACTGGACCAGACACCCTGCAAAACCCCTTTCCAGTCAAAACAGTGTCGTTCCAACAACTGGTTCTTAGGGTCCCTGAGAAGCCCCTATGGCAGCCTTGATTTGGTTGATTTTATGAAAAGAAGTCCATGAATGAGGAAGGATTCTGTTTTTATTAATAATAGTAACAGTAGCCGATGTTTTATGAGCCCTTTCTGTCAGGCCCCACACATGCATTATTTCATTCAATTCTTACAACAACCCTGCGAGGTATGTACTAGGATTGTTCCCATTTCATAGATGAGGAAACTGAGGTCCAGGGAGGTTGCTCAAGGTCACACAGCAAGCACCTGGCCAAATTGGGCTTTATCCCTGAAGGAGTGCTAAGGTTTCACTCTTAACCACTGTGTCCTGTTCTTAATTTCCTTCTCAAAATGTGGAGCAGAATATTGGTGGGGGTGGGGCTGGAGAAACAGGGCCTATATCTGCCCATATCTTAGGAAAGATCTGCTGTTTTCCAGCAGATGGAGGCTGCTGTGATCGTCTCCAGTTACCCTGTGGGTGTGACCCACCTCCTTGGCTTCTGTGTAAATTCCCTGGGGGTGAGTCATGTGCCCCCTTGAATCCCTAGCCTGGCTGGAGACTATGGGATAGGGGGCCCCCCCGGAGCCTGGCTCCGACTTAGGGGACAAAGCTGGGCCAGGCAGGAAGAGGCAGCTGGGGGTTTCCTCAGGGTGGGTCGGCCTGGCTCTTGCTGGGCTGGAAGCCAGCCTGAAAAGGAATTTCCAGTCATGTCTTTTTTTTTTTTTTTAATTTATTTTTGGCTGCATTGGGTCTTCGTTGCTGTGTGCGGGCTTTCTCTAGTTGCAGCAAGCAGGGCTACTCTTCATGCAGGAAGAGGCAGCTGGGGGTTTCCTCAGGGTGGGTCGGCCTGGCTCTTGCTGGGCTGGAAGCCAGCCTGAAAAGGAATTTCCAGTCATGTCTTTTTTTTTTTTTAATTTATTTTTGGCTGCATTGGGTCTTCGTTGCTGTGTGCGGGCTTTCTCTAGTTGCAGCAAGCAGGGCTACTCTTCATTGCAGTGTGTGGACTTCTCATCGTGGTGGCTTCTTTTGTTGCGGAGCACTGGCTCTAAGCGCACGTGGGCTCAGTAGTTGTGGCTCGCGGGCTCGGTTGTTCTGCGGCATGTGGGATCTTCCAGAACCAGGGCTCGAACCCATGTCCCCTGCATCGGCAGGTGAATTCTTAACCACTGCGCCACCAGGGAAGCCCTCCCAGTCATGTCTTAATTCTGTCTTCCTTGTGGAGCGAGCACACCATTGGAAGATGGGCTGGGCTCTTCCCTTTCCCAGAAAACAGCTATTCAAGGGAGAACAGGAGACTTGAGGTACCTTCCATTTTGGGAGGAAACAGCGCTGTCTCATAAGGTATCAGGGTCTGATTCTTCCCTCCTGGAAAGAGAATATACGCCAGCAACTCCAGAGCTGATTGGTGCCCAGGGAGGAAATCTTGGCTTAGCTGTGACCACCAGCTGTTTATCCAGAGTTGTGTAAGAGAAGTACAGTGTGAGTCATGTGTGAAATTGTAAATGTTCTAATAGTCACATTTTTTAAAAAAGGAAACAGAAACAAGTGAAATGAATTTTAATAACAAATTTCATTTAACCCAATATATCCAAAATTACATTGTAACATGTCACCAGTATAAAAATTAGTGAGGTATTTCACACTTTTCATATTAAATATTTGAAATCTGATGTATTTTATCCTTACAGCACAATTTGGATGAGCCACACATCAAGTGCTCAGTAGCCTCGTGTGGCCAGTGGCTACCACATTGGACAGAGCAGTTGTACACCATGGATTCTGGATGCGAAGACCTGGAAGTCTCAGAATTTTTGTATCCTAAGATTGCCTTTGGAAAGATTTCAAGGTCATCCAGTCACACCTGTCACAAATAAGGAAATGACTTTCCTCAAGGTGACCTACGACCCCGAGCAAGGCTGAAGTCCACACCTGGGTGTCTGTGTCCCAGGGTCAGATAGCTCCCCTATCCCATCAGCCCCCTGCCAGTGGAGATGGTTTGCTGACAGCCTCCATCAAGGTGTAAAACAAGGGCAAGAGGTGAGGCGGGAAGACCCTGGAAGGAGGAAAACATCCTCTGCCAACTTCTCCCATTCTGGAGGGAAGCTCTGGGCACAGAGTGGGCAGGAATTCCTTTGATGACCCCTCAAACCTGAACATAAACTCGGGCCCACGCCATCCCTTCTGATTCTTCTCTTTTCGTTTCATACATATTGCTGCCTTCAATGAGTTAGACCCTGTGCTTGGTTGCAGATAAAAGATAGGTCATGGGAATGTAAATCGGTGCAACCACTATGGAAAACAGTGTGGAGGTCCCTCACAAAACTAAAAATAGAGTTGCCATATGATCTAGCAATCTCACTCCTGGGCATATATCCAGACAAAATTATAATTCAAAAAGATACATGCACCCCTGTGTTCATAGCAGTACTATTCGCAATAGCCAAGACATGGAAACAACCTAAATGGCCATTGACAGATGAATGATAAAGAAGATATGTTATGTATGTATATGTATATATATATGTGTGTGTGTGTATGTGTGCATATACACACACAATAGAATACTACTCAGCCATAAAAAAGAATAAAATAATGCCATTTGCAGCAACAAGGATGGACCTACAGATTATCATACTAAGTGAAGTAAGTCAGAAAGAGAAAGACAAACACCATATGTTATCACTTATATATGGAATCTAAAATATGACACAAATGAACTTATCAACAAAACAGAAACAGACACATAGACATAGAGAACAGGCTTGTGGTTGCCAAGGGGGAGTGGGGTGGGGGAGGAAGCATGGTTTGGGGTTAGCAGATGCAAACTATTATATGTAGAGTGGATAAACAACAAGGTCCCACTGTATAGCACAGGGAACTATATTCAATATCCTGTAATAAACCATAATGGAAAAACATCTGAAAAAGGATATATATTGATATATACATGTATAACTGAATCACTTTGCTGTACAGCAGAAATTAATACAACATTGTAAATCAACTACATTCCAATAAAATAAAATAAAATAAAAAGACATCAGGGCTTCCCTGGTGGCGCGGTGGTTGAGAGTCCGCCTGCCGATGCAGGGGACACCGGTTCGTGCCCCGGTCCGGGAGGATCCCACATGCCGCGGAGCGGCTGGGCCCG
>NC_041216.1:3237016-3253336 GCF_002837175.3 Physeter macrocephalus
GGTCCGGGAGGACCCCACATGCCGCGGAGCGGCTGGGCCCGTGAGCCATGGCCGCTGAGCCTGCGCATCCGGAGCCTGTGCTCCGCAACGGGAGAGGCCACGACAGTGAGAGGCCCGCGTACCAAAAAAAAAAAAAAAAAGGGGGCAACCAGGGCAGGCTTCATGTTGGACAGAGGCAGAGGAGCAGTGGAACTGGGTGGGGGGGTGGGGATGATGGGGGCAGGGCATGAAGGGAAAGAGCTTTCAGGCAGAAGGTGACAGTCGGAAAGAGGGGAGGTGTGAGGGAGCTGGTCTCCTGTTTTCCCAGGGGCAATAGCTGCTGTTATTCTTTCTCCTCCCCCCACCTGTGGTCCTAGGAGTTACCATGGCTTCCCATGAAAGAAGGGAGACTCCATTTTTTATATGTCTGCCCCACCTGACGTCCTAAGAAGACCAGCATATGGTGGGTACCCAGTGGATGGAGGGGAAAGAAGGAAGCAGATGAAGGGGACATTAGGGGGACTTCCCTGGTGGCACAGTGGTTAAGACTCTGCACTCCCAATGCGGGGGGGCCTGGGTTCGATCCCTGTTCAGGGAACTATATCCCACATGCATGCCGCAACTAGGATTTCACGTGCCACAACTAAGGAGCCCGCCTGTTTCAACTAAGACCCGGCGCAACCAAAAAAAATAAATAAATAAAAAAGAGGACATTAGTTTGAGTCCAGACCAGCTGGGCCAGGGAGTACAGGGACCAGTAAAAGGGGCAGGAAGGGAACTGGTATGTCCTGAGCACCTCATCATCAGAATCCCATTCACAACACCAATGGCGGGAGGTAGGCGATATTTCTGCCCTTTTAGGTGAGGAAAATGAATCTCAGAGAGGCCCAATGACCTGCTGGAATTAAGGTCCATTCTGTCTATTTCAAAGCCTGATCTTTCTAGGTTCTTTCTGGGACATCCTCACCTGGCTACTACCAAGAACCCAGCAGTGATCAAGTTCTTGGCAGGCACCCCTGCCTATGGGGAGGCCTGCTTCACTGGGAGTTCCTGGTGAAGTAGAGGGTACCTAGAAGAGCCTCCTGTAAGAGTCACCACCCACACTGGGCTTGGAGGTACCCCGTCACCCCCACGCCCCACCCCAAGGTGAGGATGGGAAGCAGCTCGGAGAGGTAGAGTGGCTTGTTCAAGGTCGTATGGTGAGGGGCTGGGTAGAGAGAGGTGAGATTGACACCCCTGCCCCTGGGCGCTGACTCATGGCAGCTGCTGTGGGAAAGCCACTGCTAGGCTCTCAGCCTTGGCTTTCCCAGCCAGGCAATGGGTAGGATTGCTTTGGTGTATCTGCCTGCACCTGGCGCCAGGGGACTGGGAAAAAGGTGAGCATGGCGCATCACCAGGGCGCCTCACCCTCACCCTGTTCCAGTGCCAACAGCTCATGGGGCATCCGTCCCCACAGGCAGGAGCCTTTCCAGTTCTCAGAGGGACCAGACCAGGCTCTGATGTGGCTCAAATCCCCAGCACCCAGCACAGGCAGGGTGACCAACTGTCCTGGTTTGCCCAGGACTATCTCAGTTTAGCATTCCAAGTCCTGCAGCCCGGGCACCCCTCAGTCCTGAGCAAACAGCACCGTTGATTACTCTAGCCCTGGCACGAAGTCAGTAGTTGGCACTCGAGAAGTATCCTAAGTGAATGAACACAATCAATGGACTCAAGAACAACAAATGAGCAGCAGTGCTGGGAGGGGGGCAGAACAGGGACTGCTGTGCCCATTTTAGAGATGAGGAACTGAGGCCCAGAGAGTGTAAACTTTCAGGTTGCTTGTGTATATCTCATGCCTTTTCCTCAGCATCAGATCTCCTCTAAACTGTCCCCTGAGTATTTTGAGCTGGTCCCTGGGGTGGGAGGCAGCTGGGCACAGAGAAGGCATTCAGTGCATTTTGCCCATCCTAAACTTGAGGTTAGAAAGGACAAGGGAGAAGATGGGCTGCTCTATTTCAGCTCCACAGTGGAGAGCTTTGGTGTCCCTGCTGGGTTTGGTGGGTTCAAACCTTACTTCAGCCACTTAAGCGGCGTGGCCTTGAGCAAGTGACTGACCCCCATCTTCAGTTTCCTCATCTGTAACACGGGAATGAAATACGAATGCCCAGTGTCTGAGGCTGTTGCAAAGATTAAATGAGATAATGCACAGAAAGCACTTAGCACAGGGCCTGGCACAGAAGAAGTGCTCCAGAAACGTCAGCTGCTGTAATTTTTCTTATTTGGCACCGCAGGCATTGGTTGTGTACTACTCACCGTGTGGTGGAGCCCTGGGAGATGCCTTGAAGGATAGACGTCTGGCACTCCTGTTACTGTGTGACCTCCGCAAATCCCACCGCCTCTCTGTGCCTCCGTCTAGGAGTTTTACCCCATTCTGGGTGTTGGTGAGGACTAAGTGAGCTGGTGTGTATTTGCGATGGTGAAGCACAGAATAGATTCTTAATAAACGAGCCGTCCCTTTTCCTCTCCATGCCCACCCTAACCCTCAGAACCTTCCTGTGAGACACATTATTATTCCCGTTTTACTGAAAAGGCAGCCATAGCAGAAGGTACTCCGCTAACGTCTGTTTGGTGAATAAGTGAACGAAGGAGTGGGGAGGGAGCGGGCGCGTGAACGAATGAATGGATGAATGGCGCGTGGGAACCCGCCCAAGAGCTTGGCCCCTCGGCTTTCCCAGCCAATCGGGGCCCGGGGCCCCGCCTCAGCTCCCCGCTCAGGTGTGGGGATGTGCATTACGGGGTGCGGGGCCCTCGGAGATCGCACTTGAAAGGAGCCGCGAGCTCGCCCAGCTCCGCCCAGTAATTAGCGGCGGGAGAGCGGCGCGCGGGCTTATCGGCCATCGCGGCCTCCCGGGCTGGCGGGCTCCCCACGCCGCCGCCGCCGCCCCGGCTAAGGGCATGGAGGTTCCGACGCTCGGGTCCGGGCTGGGGGCGTTCTCGGGACCGCTTAGCCGCGCTCGCCCCCGCCGCGGAGGCAGGGCTGTAATTAGGGTAATTGCGCGGCTCCGCACCCGCGGCTGCTCGGGACCCCAGGCCGCGGGGAGGGGCAGAGGCCGGGGGCGCCCCAGGCCCTGGAGAGGCTCATTCCTCCAGAAGAGTTGTCAGCGCTCCTGGGCCGCCCGGGCCGAGAAGGGGCTCCTGGAGTCGGCTCTCTGGGGAAAGGAGGGAAGGGAAGAGGACTAGCCTTGCTGAGCACCTACCTACCGGATGGCTGTGGTTGGCTAGGCGGTTCCGTTCCCGCGCAACACCGGCTACTGTCAGGAGCAGATGAGAACATCTGGACCGCCGGTGGTGCCTGGCCCAGAAAAGATGCTCAGAACGTAGCATAGTATCCTAATCCGCCCAGCAGTTTAATAGCTGGCATTGGAAGGCCCAGAGGGGTTAACTGACTGTGTCCAGTATTACACAGCCAGTGCATCCATGCTTCAGGGAGCAGGAAAATGAAGACTCCATGCCCAGCACATGTTGGTTTTGCTTCCTCCAGTACTTCGATTTTACTGCACCTTGAGTCTCAACCCTAAAGCCCATCCTTGATTTTTAGGTTCTTGGCAGCCCTAATCATAACCATCCTTACCACTGATACAAATTACAGGGAATCCTTCTGGAAAGGCAGATAAAAAGAAATAATCCAATTTCAAGCTCACTCTAATCCTAAACCCAACCCTCCTCCCAACCCATACTTTAACCCTCCTCTACACTTAACTCCCAGATTAATCTTGACCTTGACCCTTGCCCATGCCTTCAACCTTCTCTCCCAATTAACCCCCATCAACCTTCCAATCCCCTCCCCCAGGTACCCTACATCTGGAAGGTCTGCTGAAGTTCTCCAGCAGCTACTTCAAGCCTCTGGACCTTTGCACATGCTGCAGCCTCAGGCTGGGCTGTCCTTTTCCCAGGGCCACCTGGTAAACTTCTCTTACCTTTTAAGGTTCACTGCAAGCCCTTTAGGTGCCATCTTGTGCCCTGGCCAGGCTCTCTGCAGACTCTGAGCTCTTAGAGGGTAGGATCAGAGCCTGCTGGGAGTAGAAATTGAAAATGGAACCAATTAATTGATTATGAATGAGTGAGTGAATGAATGAATGTGACATTGAGGAAATAAATGAATGAGTGAGAGAATGAATGAATGAATGAATTTATTGAATAAACAAGTGAAGGCCTATTCTGAGCCTAAATCTTTAACCCTCTCCCTAGCCCTAGATCCCTTCCCAAGTAGGGAACAGTTGACAGACCAAGGGGCCCTGAACCTACCCCACCCCCCCACCCCCTAGGTGTCCTGAGACTGTTAATTCAGTGTTGTCTGTGATGTGTGTGCATATGCTTTTCAGCCTAGGACTTTGAATCAGACAAGCCTGGAGGCCATTCCTGGCCACAGTGTTTTCCACCTGAGTGACCTGCACAAGTGACTTCACCTCTTTGGGCCTCTGTTTGCTGATCTAAAACATAGTAACAATAATAAAACCCATCATGGAAAATTGTCCTCCTTCAAGCCCCTTTTCTGTAGCTCAGGCTTGTAATTCAACGCTGCAGGAATGGGGATGGAAGGAACAGGGCAGGTGTGTGTGTGTGTGTGTGTGTGTGTGTGTGTATGTGTGTGTGTGTAAGGGACACAATCTTTCTTGAGGGCAAGGAACGCCAATGAGGGTAGGACGCAGGGCCACAAGGAAGGGAGGCAGCCCCCTGGGTGGGGAGGGAAGCTTCGTAGAGGATGTGAGAATCAGTTGGAGTCTGCTGCAAGTCATGGCAGAGGCAGCTGCATGTTCAAAGACATCAAGCTATGAACAAAGCGTTCCCTATTATTGCTGGAAGACAAAGTGGGAGGTGGGGGGTGGTGGCAGATATTGGGGCTGGTGAGGGTGGCAGTGCCTGGGTAAGGAAAGGCCTTGAGGGGCCTTTGGCTGTTGCACTTTTTCTTGTAGGCAATAGGGAGCCATGGCAGGCTTGGGCAGGGAGGGGTGGTAAGATCCGGGCTTTAGAAAGATCACTCTGACCAGCAGTGTGGAGGATGGCATGGAGGTAGCCCCGGTGGGAAGCAGGGAGGCCCGCTGGGAAGCTAGCTGGGGAGTACAAGTGACATCAAATGATATTGGTGATCAGCCAAGCTTTACTGAGTGCCTGCTACTTGCCAGGTGCTGTTCCAAATGCTGACCTTTAGTTTTAACTCCCTTAATCCCCACAGCACCCATACAAAGCAGGTGCTCTCATGACCTCCTAGAAATACAACCTATACGTGAAAGTCTTCCATAAGTCTATCTCTGGCTGCACCTCCCCTCTCTTGGACCTATATGTCCAACAGCGCATTAGCTTCTCTACGGATGTCTAATAGGAATCTTAACCTCCACGTGTCAAAAAAGGATCTTCCCAAACCTGCTCCTCTCTGCATTTTCCGCATCTCAATAAACAATGACAATTTCATCCTTGAAATTGCCCAGGCTAAAAACTTTGGAGTCATCCTCGTCTACCTCTGCCCCCAACCCGACTCTCACCCCTGGCACCCTTCCTCTCACTCCTCACGTCCAATCTAGCTGCCAATCTTGTCGATTCCGACTTCAGCACATTTCCTCAGTCTGACGGCTTCTCACCTCCCCTCTGCTGCCTGCTGGGCTGGGTCCCACTCTTTCTTGCCTGGGTTATGGCAGTGGCCCCATTTCTGACTGGTCTCCCTGCCTCTGGCCTTGCTCCAGCCCCTTCAGTCTATTCTTCACACAGCAGCCAGTGTGACCTTAACTTATAAAGTCACATGAGGTCCCTCCTCTGCTAAAATCTGCCCTCAGTTCCCTAGCATCAAGGTCAAGGTCCTGACAAGAGCAGCTAGATCCCTCCATGACCTCGTCCCTCTCTCCCAGCTCCTTATCAGACTTCTTCCATGCTCTCCTCCCTCACTCTATTCTGGCCACACTGACTTCTTTGCCAAATCTCCAACTCTCCAAATTCCCATTTGCCTCAGCATTCTGGTACTTGCCCTTCCCGCCACCTGAATGCCGACTCCCCAGCTATCCAGGTAGTTTTCTCCTTCAAATTTCTTCTCAAATGTCACCTTGTTAGTGGGACCTTCTTTAGCCGTCCTATTTAAACTAAAAACCCTCCTTCCTCCCCTTCCCAGGCACTCTTATCCCCACACTAAAATGTCAGCTCCATGAGGACAGGGATTTTTGTTTGCCTCACTGCCATATCTCCAGTGCTTGGAATATTGTAGGTGCTCAATAAATTGTTTTTGAAATCGAATGTGGGATCCTCATTTTACAAATGAGGAAACTGAGGCACAAAAACTTAAGTAACTTGCCCAAGACCGCACACTAGTAAGTGATTGGGCTGGGCTGTTGAGACCAGAATATGGGCAATGACCACAGCGAGAATGGAGAAGAGGGATGGATGAAAACGAGGACCCTCCCGATGGGCTCAGGTGACTAGCTCCAGAGTCCGTGGGCTGACTGCTGCACCAGGGGGTAAACTTGATATTGTGGGACCTCTCGGGTTGACATGAAGGTTAAATCAGTCTGGAATTGAAAATACATTGTAAGGACTTCCCTGGTGGTGCAGTGGTTAAGAATCCGCCTGCCACTGCAGGGGACACGGGTTCGAGCCCTGGTCCGGGAAGATCCCACATGCCGCGGAGCAACTAAGTCCGTGCACCACAACTACTGAGCCTGCACTCTAGAGCCCGAGAGCCACAACTACTGAGCCCACGCACCACAACTACTGAAGGCCGCGTGCCTAGAGCCCATGCTCCACAGCAAGAGAAACCACCGCAATGAGAAGCCAGCGCACCACAATGAAGAGTAGCCCCAGCTCTCCGCAACTGGAGAAAGCCCGTGCACAGCAATGAAGACTCAACGCAGCCTAAATAAATAAATAACTGATTCTTTAAAAAAGGAAATACATTGTTTATGTAGTAAAAGAAAGATTTTTGAAAAGCTATCCCATGAATTTTTAATTCCCAGCAATTTACCTGCCCTTCCTCACCCTTGACACTGAGGCATCTATTGCTTCTAGGGGAGAGAGATTCAGCAGCTGACAATCGTCAGCTTTGACTTTCTAAATGGCTATTTTGAAAGAGTAGAACAAACATAACAGTTTCAGAATCCACAATTTCAGTTTAAAGACCTACACACTTGGGAGCGATAGAGAGTTTTTCTGAACCTCCCCCTTTTCCCCAGCTTCCTTTTACATGTCAAGACCTGGAATCTGGCCAAGTTAGAGCATGGACTTTTCACTATGAGCTCCGGGGGGAGGGAAGGTATGAGGTAGGGCAGTGATTCTTGAATTTGACTATGCATCAGAATCACCTGGAGGGCTTGTTCCAATATGGATAGACCCACGCTGTGTGGGCCCCAGCCCCCGAGTTTGTGATCCAGTAGCTCCTGGGTGGGGCCTGAGATGTTGTATTTCTAACAAGTTCCCAGGTGATGGTGACCACACTTTGAATAGCCCTGATGTAAAGGATGTTTCTCTAGCCATGCAGGGCAGCCTCACAGAGCCCACCTCCTCCAGGATGGAGGTATGGAAAAGGGAAGGCAACCAAGAGTTTCCGGGACTCCAGGAGAAGGGGATGTATTGTAGAAATGTCCAGGAAGACCGTGGGCTAGAAGAGCCGGGGTCAGAGGAGAAGGTGCGGAAGCTATGGCCAGGAGCAGTCACGGGCAGTGGATGCCAGGGGACCAGCCCAGAGGACAGGTGGGTGTAAACATCAGCCACAGCTGTAGAGGCCAGAGGCAACGCTGGAACGAGAAGTACCCTCCCCCACCGTGAGGTTATCCAAGCCCTCCCCTCTACCCTGCCTCTTTCTAGAGAAGGGAGGGAGGGGAGTGAAAAATCCCAAAAGACTGAGTATTTTACCCCAAAGAAGCCAAGTGTACCTGGAGTGGTACAATCTAGAATTTCTTGCTGAACGTTGTTGATTAATTCCTCTGCTCCTATGAGAGCACAGGGAAGTGGCCCCATGGCTGCAAAGTGGTGATTAGGAACCCAGACGGTAGAGTCATTTACTTGCTATGCAGCCCTGGGCAGGAGACACCCTCTCTAAACCCTATTCTGCTCTAATGCAAATTGAAGGTGAAGCTCCGAGAATGCTTTACCGGAGATCGTGCATATGGTAGAACACCAGTGTCTCACACAGAGTACACATTCAATAAATGGTATTCATTCTTATTATGGGTTTTAAACATTCTTTCCCTAGAATTTTTCCTTCTCTCTTCCTCCTTCCTCAAACGCTCACTGGCACCTACTATGCCCCTGACATAGATTTTGTTCTACAGAGGGGTTTAGGTTTGTTCTACAAACCTAAACCTATAAAACTTCTAGAAGAAACATAAAAGAAAATTTCTGTGGTCGTGGGTTAAAGATTTCTTAAATATACCATGAAAAGCATGATAAATAAAAGTTTAAAAAAATGATAAATTGGACTTCAAAAAAATTTAAAATGTCTGCTCTTTGAAAGACATTGTAAGAGAATTAAAAGGCTACCTATAGACTAGGATAAAATGTTTGCAAATGATATATCTGATAAAGGACTTGTATTCAGAATATATAAAGAACTCTCAAAACTCAATAATTAGAAAATGAGTAACTCTGGGAGTTACTGGTTACTGGTTACTCTGGTCCAGTGGTTAGGACTGGATGCTTTCACTGTTCAATACCTGGTCGGCAAAATATTTGGACAGACACTTCACTAAAGAAGATAAATGGATGGCCAATAAGCACATTAAAAGATGCTCAACATGATTAGTCATTAGGGAAATGCAAACTAAAGCTACAATGAGATGCTACTACTTGTCTATGACAGTGGTTAAAGTTAAAAAGACTAAGCATACCAAGTGTTGGTGAGGAGGTAGAAGAACTGCAACTCTCAGATGTTGCTGGTGGGAATGTAAACTGGTACAACCCCCTTGGAAAACAGTTTGGCAGTTTCTTAAAAACTTAAACATACACCTACCATATGATTTGATTGTTCCAATTCTAGGAATATACCTAAGAAGAATGAAGGCATATGTCCATAGAATGACTTGTACATGAATGTTCATGGCAGCTTTGTTTGTAATAGCCAAAAGCTGGGAACCCAACTGTCCATCAACATAGGAGTGGGTAAATTGCAGTATATTCATGCAAAGGATTCTATTCAGCAATAAAAACAGAAAGACACTAGCAGATGCAACAAGTTGGATAAATCTCAATATAATTATGCTGAGTGAAAGAAGCCAGACATAAAGAACACTTATTTATTGCATGATTCAATTTATATAAAAGTGTCAAAAATGGAAAGCAGATTGGTGGTTGCCTGAGGACAGGGAAAAAGAGCTGGAGGGAGGGATTATAGAACAAAGAGAGAAGTCTTTTGGTGGTAATGATAATGTTTGTTTATTATCTTGATTATGGTGATGGTTTCACAGGTATATACATGTATCAAACATAAAATTCTGCACTTTAAAAACATGCAGTTTATTATATGTGGATATAACACCTCAATAAAGCTGTTTTTTAAAAAACAGCACAACAAGCAAGGGCTTGCTCTGTGCTGCTTCTATCCAGGGCTTGCCACAGTTTCCATACTGCATCCTAATATACCCATCTCATTGAGCGCCATTGTGTGCACTGGGTCAAGAGCCCCACATGGCCAAGTTGCCTGAACTGCAGCCTGCCCCATCTGGAAGCTTCTCTTTCTCTGGACCCCACTCCAAGCAGAAGCCTTGTGGATAGCTTAGTCGATGGGTAGAAATAGCACACCCAAATATGGAACACCATGCCTCTAAATTCCATAGGCCCACCAGTGCCATGCTCCATTTTCAGTGGTAGGGATTATGGTGCAGCAACTTGCCTTTCACTTTGGAGGAGAGAATATGACATGCCCCAGATCTCTAGTCCTCCAGAAACATCACAAGGTACAAGTCCCTGAATTTTTGTGGCATTGACCTCCTAGCTCCAGCGTGCATGTAACTTACCAGGGAATTTAGGGTGTCTGCTACTTCCTGCTCAGCAAGTCTTATCTCATGGTATCATTAAAGTGGTGGACCAGCACGGTGCCCTGTGGGGTGGTGAGAAGATCAGGCTCTCTCACACTGACTTGTGGACCAAAGTGGCACCTTGTCTCCAGGGACTAGTGTTAACCTCAGGGTTAAGTTATCCCAAAGATCTGGATTTTTCCCTTTCCCCCTAGCACATTCACCCGAGTTACTTGTCCCAGTTCCCTCTGGGATGGCTAGAAAGAAGATGTAGAGCAGGTGCTTGTGATGCTACTTCAGGGTCCTAGCTCAAGGGCACTAGGCCTCCCTTGAATTCAAGGAGCTTTCAGTCTGTGACTGATCTGATTCTAGAAATTGAGTGACGGACTTTGATTCTTATCAAGGTGACTCAGAATTACACAGCACTTAATAAACAGAATAGGCCAGAATCTGCTTCACAACCATCACTTACATGGCACCCACATGTTCTAAGCCCTTTAGACCCATGACAGTTCATTTGGGCCTCATGTACCTCTATGTACGTACACTTATAATCCTTATGCTATCCTACACATGAAGAAACTGAATGAACTAGAACAGAGAGGCATGGGATGGACCAGAGAAGAAGGAAGTAGCAGAGGAGAAGCAGCTTGAACCCACCGCACAAGTCAAGGTGCTTCAACGTCAGCCCAGGCACAGGCCTGGCCAGGCCACTGTTAGTGAGGGTTACCTTGACCAGGAGAGACACAGGCAGTGTGCAGGCATCCAGCCAGTGGTAGGGAAGCTCACCACCTGCACAGAGCCCTGGGAATGCTCAGCCAATGACCCCCACCAAACTCCCACTGGCAGGAGCCACCATCTACCAAACTGGGAAAGATGAGAGAAGGGGACAAGGTAGTGGGATGAGGAAGGAGAGAGAGGAGCTGAGGTAGGGGTGGGAGAAAGGAGGCAAGAATTGCTCCCCACATTTTACCTCTGAGGGATCTGAGGGTCAGGGAGGACCCAAGACCTGCCTGGGTACCACAGCCTGGGAGAGTCCAGGTTTCCTAAGTTAAAGCCTGAGAATCCCTCCAGAATTTGGAATCTGGGATCCAGGCTTCAGAAAAGCTGCAATTTCCAGAGGTGAACTGTAGTGGGTGGCTGTCCCTGGAGTGCCAGGGCTGGGCACCATTGGAAACCTTCTACTAGGAAAGCCCCCATCCACTGGAGGAATTTCCCCATAGAATATGTCCCCTGTCTTGGGTTTGCCAAGTCACTGAAAAGCTTTTGTAAATTAAATCTGGTGAATTGGACTTGGGTCCTGTGTCCAGAGGGAGCCAGAGATCCAGGACAGCAAGAAGAAGATGCAAGGCTGCTCCTGACCTTGCCTCAGAGGTCATGCAGCATCACTTCCATCACACACTGCTGGCATCAGGGAATCACACTAAAGCACATTTCCTTTTTCTGAACTGACATTTTTGAGCACTCACTAAGCGCCAGGCCCTCCAACCAGGCTCTCCAGGACTTATTAACTCTTCCAAATGGTCCTGCGATGCCCAGGAAGCAGTAAAATTTGCAGGACCTTGATGTGAAACTCAGAAGCCACTCCATCAGGGTGGACACCCGCTTCCTTCTCTCCCTAACCTGGGACCCTTCCTTTCCTGGATCAAGGGACTTGGGAAGGGAAATCTGAGAGCTCCTTGATGATAATGGGCAATGGAATGACAGCAAAGGGAAGGATCATCTTGAGGGAAATGTCCCCCACCCTGCCTCCTTCAATTCTTGCGACAACCCGTATATCAAGTAAATATCTTTAGTTACATTTTACAGGTAAGGAAAACTGAGGCTCAGAGAGGTTAAGTAACTAGCCCAAGGACACATAGTTTGTTAAACTTCAGAGTCTGAAATCCAACTCAGTCTGATTCCAAAGTCCACCATGCTCTCCTGCCTTCCATTATAAACTGATGCTCATTGGAATTACATTTCTGAACCTTGACTAAGGGAGAAATTCTATAATTTTTACTCTTTCCTTCCCAAATGTTATTATTCCTTAAAAATCTTCTTTTGATTTGTTACCAGCTTTAACAAAGCCAGCTAAATAAACACTCCCTCCTGTCCTACAAGAAGCCGTCTCTGATTCCCCAGCACCCTGGGCTCACCCAACACAGCACCAGCCCACAGTCTGTAATCGCCTGTTGACCTGTCTGCTAGGTACTTTGCATAATAAATTACTGTTACGGCTACCATACACTGAGCACTTTTACTAAGTACCAGATATTGTGATAAACTTTTTTTTTTATGCTACGGGAATTTATTGGCTCATGTAACTCAAATGTCTGGGGATTGTAAGATTTCAGGCACAGTTTGATCAGGCCTCACGAACTAAACATTTGGCGTGCTTCATTCAAGCTTAACAACAACCACTTAAAATAGACTTCATTGGCTCCACTTTATTGTTGAAGATATTGAGGCTTTTAGAAGTGACGTCACTTTCCCAGGGTCATCAGCCGGTAGGTGGCAGAACCAGGAGGAGGTGATTCCAGTGCCCACACTGTCCTGCTTTCCAGTTTGTAGAAATGAGGAAGCAAGACTCAGAGAGGTTAAATAACTTGCCCAGGGTCATACAGGTTGTAAGCTATGGATAAGTAGGGATCAGGACCCAGGTCTGCCTGGCTCCAAACCTGGACTATTCCCCCTATGTTCTTGGGAGAGGAATCTTGGGCATGAGTAAGTCTAGGGCAAGTCCCCTCAGGCTGTAAGTGATGACCCACAAGTTAGGGACTTTTAAAGTCATAAAGCACCAATCCAGTGTGCAGGGAGTCATTCCTATCATTATTGTTACCTTGGCTTGCAAAGTCTAATTCAGAAGACTGAAGAACCAGCGTCACCATAATAGTGATTGATCTGGGTACATGAAACAAAAGCCCATCCCAACTAGTTTAAGCAAAAAGTGTAATTCAGTATAAGCAGTCAGGGCTATCTCCAGATCTCAAGGACAGGCAAGTGACCCAAAGACGTCACTCCCGGGACTGGCGAGGCATCAGGACGGAAGGCCCTCTGGGAGTGCCCAGCTTCTCCCACCCCGCCTCCGTGCCTCTCTCAGAACCCTGGTTTCCTTCCTCTCTCTCAGACCTGGGTCCCAAGCGGGTCTTCTCAGCAAGTCTGTTATCTTGCCTGACCCATGCTTAACCGACCAGGCTCTTCTCATCCTAATTCCAAGCTTCAGGAATCTGACTGACCCCATCTGGCCAGGTGCCCATTTTTGGCCAATCAGCTGGTCAAGGAGGGGCTGGGCTGCAGAAAACAAAGATGGGCCCAAGACCCACCTGGGTCAGGGTCAAAAAGGGGTTTGGGGTCCTGAGAAGGTCCCCCAAAAAGAACCTACTTTCCTCTTGCCTGCCCTGGAGACTAAGAGGAGGCCAGCTAGGTCATTTTCTCTGCCAATCATTTCTCAGTGTCAAACTTCTTCAGGGGTAATATTCCTCTATCTGGGATCCCAGTGCCTCTGGAAATTCCAGAAAATTCTGGAAGAGTCTAGTGAAGAGTATGTAGCTCATGTTTTGGGGGCTGATTAAGGCTCCTGGGGACTTGCCTACTGTTTTTCTTAGTCCCTGAACAGTGGTTTACAGACCAATCCCAAGGAATTTCCTGTCTTGCCTCCTGAATCACTGCTCAGCCTTGGAAACATGACAGATAAACATGATGCTTTTGACCAGCTCCCTCTCCTGCTGATCCCATCTGGTCTCAGTGTTTTCCTTCCCTGGGTGTGACTCTTTGAATCATAGATTCCTAGAATGTCAGGACTGGAAAGTCATTGTGTCCCAATGCCCTCTACCTCTTGGATGCAGAAACTGAGATGCAGAGAGGAGAGATACCCAAGGGTGCACGGGAGAGGATTTTAGGTCACGTGGTCAAACGTGTGGTTATCGTAGCTGTATTTAAATGAACTATACTATTGCTTAGGCTGAAGCTAAATCTACTGAAGTAATATAGTCAAATATAGACAAGCATGAAGTAAATAGGCTTATAGGTTGTAGTGGATAAGGCAAAGTGATGAAAGTAGTCTGGGAATGAGTGAAGTTTAGGAAACACAATACTGACAGATGAGTGAGTGAGTGAGTGAGTGAACGGACGAATGAATAAATGAATAGATAATGGGCAACAGTGGAATCTTTGGGTTTCATTCCCTTATAGACTCAGAATTACTTCCCAGACCTTGCCTTTCAAATCAGAGAATCATCACAGGCCCAGCCCCGTCACTAGGTGGAAGAGAAACTGTTTACCACACTGTTCTCATTTTCCAGGTCAGTAAATTCTAGCCTCGGGGCAATTGAGTCTACCTTTTAAGGTGAGTGTCTTAGGGTCCAGTTGCCCAGCTCCTTTGGGGCTTTGTCCCTGATGTTACTGAGTGGAGGGTCTTGAGGGACCAGAAGGGTTCTTGACTTCTGAACCTCAAATGCAGTTGGCAAAACTGTGGACTGAGTAATAGAGGGGACTTCACCCTGGATGGAAGTCGAACAGGCCTAAGTGACCTTGGGCATCCAATAAACACCTACTGAACCCCTACTACCTTCCTGGCATTTGCTTGGCATGTGGGCAGATAGAGGAATTGGACTCAGTGTCTGGAATAACCCACATTCGGTGGGGTGGGTGGGGGAGAAGTCACCCATGACTTGATGACAGCCACATCTGCTCAGTGCTGGTGACGTGGCCAGCCCCTGCCAGATCCGGAATCCCCAGGGTGTGTCAGTCCAGGGAAAGGAATGTGGGTGCACAGGGCTGCACCGGAGAGGTGTTGGCTCTTAAAGGTAAGGGCAGCCCTGGGCCCAGCTCCAGATCCTTCCTCCAACCCACAGCAAACCCAGTGAACATGGGCTCTGGAATCAAGCACCTCCATTGGATCCCTGAGCAACTAGAGCAGGTGGCTTCAATTTCTGGGCCTCGGTTTTCTTCTTTATCAAAAAAGGATGGTAACCCCAAGCTCCCCAGGACTTATGAGGGTTCCATAACTAGTATAAGGATAATGTCAAGAGCCTGGCACAAGGCCTGGCACATAGTTTGGTCCCACCATCCAGGCAGCAGGTGGAGGAGCTGGACAGCTCCCCACCAGGGACACACACCCCTCGCCCTCCCGCCTCCCTTGGCTGGTGTGGCGTGGGCTCCCTGGCTGAGGGCCTCCTGCCCCATAAGGTCTTGTCCCAGCCCTTTCTTGTTCCTACAAATGCTACGGTGGGTGAAAATCCCCCCTCCCAGGCTAGAGCCCTTTCCACCACGCCTCTCTGCTCTCCTGATCTGACCTTGAACTTGGTATTTGCAGGGGGGGAGACTGGCGGGGCTGGAGCCAGTGGGACTCCTCTGGGGAAAACCTACCAGGGCTGCGGGTTCCTTCTTCTCTTCCCAGCAGCGGGTCAGCGCTGGAGCTGCCCTTTCTTGCCCAACAACTTGCTCAGGACAGGGTGACGTCCTTCCTCCCTTCTTAGAAGTAGGACTGACTGGCTTCCTAGAAGAAGGCAGGCAGGACAAGCCCTGTGTCAGATGCATCAGGGTAGGGAGGAGGGAACCTAGCTGGGGTGAGAGGATGGGAAGGTCTGGAGCCCCAGGGTGGCAGTGGAAGAACAGGTTTGCCCGCATTCTTGGCAGGGCCCAGGATTCCAAAGCACTTTCTGTTTTTGTCAGCCAGTCGTTTGCTCTGCCAAGGCCACAAGGCACTGGGCTTTCCAGAGCTCTAAAATTTCCACTTGCAGTTCTCACTCTTCATGAGCCAGAGATGGTACCCCTGGCTCTATTTTACAGATGGAGAAACTGAGGCCCCGAGAGGAAGAATCACATGCCCAAATCCAGAAGGGCTGATGGAAAGGAATTAAGCTTTCATTGAGAACCTCTATGAGCCAGGCCCATGCCATACAAGAATGATCCCTCCTTTCAATAGCCCAGCAAAATGCCTTGTTGGTGTTTCCCCACTTTGCAGATGAGTAGACAAAATCCACACTGGTGAAGGCACTAGCCTGGCGTCCCAAAACTAGTAGCACTGAGCTGAGATGTGAGCCTGGATCTGTCTGGCTCCAGGACCCGCTGTGCTGACCTCCCCTCCATGGTAAAGGCAAGGAAGCTGAGACTCAGGAAGGTTCAAGCTGGACCCAAGGTCACACCACCACCAAGTGGCAAAGCTAGTTGTTTTTTTTTTTTAAACATCTTTATTGGAGTATAATTGGTTTACAATGTTGTGTTAGTTTCTGCTGTATAACAAAGAGAATCAGCTATACGTATACATATATCCCCATATCCCCTCCCTCTTGCGTCTCCGTCCCACCCTCCCTATCCCACCCCTCTAGGTGGTCACAAAGCACCTAGCTGATCTCCCTGTGCTATGTGGCTGCTTCCCACTAGCTATCTA
>NC_041216.1:3253446-3256567 GCF_002837175.3 Physeter macrocephalus
TTTTTTTTTTTTAGATTCCATATATATGTGTTAGCATACGGTATTTGTTTTTCTCTTTCTGCTTTACTTCACTCTGTATGACAGACTCTAGGTCCATCCATCTCACTACAAATAACTCAATTTTGTTCCTTTTTCTGGCTGAGTAATATTCGATTGTATATATGTGCCACATCTTCTTTATCCATTCATCTGTCGATGATACTTAGGTTGCTTCCTTGTCCTAGCTATTGTAAATAGAGCTGCAATGAACATTGTGGTACTTGACCCTTGCAAAGCTAGTTTTTAACTCAGGTCTGTCCAACTCCAGAACTCCTGCCTTTTCCACTAAGCTACACTGTCTCAAGGAAAACATTTTTCATGGAGTAACTGGCTGATACGGAATGCCTACAGATATGTCTCAAAGACAGAAAGACCCAGGATGGAGAGGGCTATGAACTCTATTACTAATAACATAACATGTTCAGCATTTATACTGTATGGCTCAGATGTGCAGAAATAAAACTTATTTCTTCTGCAACTAAACCCAACTGATCACAGCTCCCTTTCCCCCCTCCTTGTATTTCTGGGTGAAAAGTTATTCTCTTCACAACTGAATGCAACTCCTGATCCTGCATTTTCTTCTGTTATATAGGACATTTGGGGGCAATTGGTAAAACCTGAAGTAAGTGTACAGCTTAGATAATAGTACCATATGATGTTAATTCCCCAATTTTAATAATTTTACTGTGGTTATGTAGGAGAATGTCCTTGTTTTTAGGAAATACACATTGAGGTATTTAAGGGTAAAGAGGCATCATGTGTGCAACTTTTAAATATTTCAGAAAAAAATACACATGCATTTCAGAAAAAAAAACAAACACACAGAAGAATAAAGCAAATGTGGTAAAATGTTAACATTTGGAGAATTTGGATGAAAAGTATCTTGGAATTCTTGGCACTATTCTTGTAACTTTTCTGTAAATCTGAAATGTTGTCAAAGCAAAAAATTTAAGGAAGGGTATTCCCTGGCGGTCCAGTGGGTAGGACTTGGCCCTTTCACTGCCAAGGGCCTGTGTTCAGTGTCTGGTCAGGGAACTCAGATCCCTCAAGTTGCACAGTGCAGCCAAAAAGAAAAAAAAAAAAAAAACAAAGTAAAAAAATTTACTCTCCTTTGGAAAAATAATCAAATCAGGATCCAAATTCTCTATTCGGATTTCTCCGTCTCATGGTGGTGCCTGCCTCCCACCCCTCAGGATGACATCTGGTGGCAGAGGAGCCTTCCATGACATCCATGGCCTTGGGTCTAGTCTTCTGGGCTTGATGGCCCTGTTGGCTGCCTTGTCTTCTTGGGTCTTTGGCATCAGCTTCCCTCTGCATCACTTCTC
The DNA here is from genome assembly GCF_002837175.3 of Physeter macrocephalus. Taxonomy (NCBI): domain Eukaryota; kingdom Metazoa; phylum Chordata; class Mammalia; order Artiodactyla; family Physeteridae; genus Physeter; species Physeter macrocephalus. The sequence continues at coordinate 3,254,811 of NC_041216.1, forward strand.
TGCTGATGTAACTGGTTTAGCCTGGCTTTGGGCCTGAGCATGACTCTGCAGTCAGGCTTCTGGTGTCAAGCCTATGCCCTCCAGCCCTCCTCATCCTGACCCCAAACCTCTCACAATCATGCCTTATCAGTGCTTGGATCTGCCCCCCCCCCCCGGAAAATTTTGATGTTTACCGTGATCCACAAAGGTCTTGGGGGAATAAGGTTGTTGCGTGACTCTGTCCCATCAGGAAGACAGAAATCACACGGGTTGTTTTAAGGGAGAGAATTTAATATAAGGAATTGGTTAGGTCGTATTTGACAAGTAGTAAAGCAGACAGTGAGATATCAGAGGTAGTAACTGCTGGAAACAGATAACACCCCTAGGGATGGGAGGACAAGGGAATAAGTGGAGGTTATTAGAACCTGGAAAAGGGGACCCAGACCCCTGAGGAGGGCATGGCTGGGGTTGGTGCTGATATACCTGAGGGGCCATGATGAGGCTGGTTCTGGGAATGTGGAAAAAACTTGGAAATTGGAACCAGTTGCTACTGGGACCAATTGCTTCTGCCAGAGCGAATGGCTAGTATGAGGTGATGCTGCCAGGAAGGAACAGCAAGCAGAAAGCATGAAGTCCTTTCTTCCTGGTCCAGTCTTGTGCTCTCTAGTGCCCCCTATGGACAGAGCCATGGAAACAGCTGGCACAGTGCCAGCCCCAGCATCCCAAGACAATATAGAAGGGTGGGTTTGGGGCTTATTGACTGGCACTGTGAGAGGAGTGGGATGTGGGCTGGCGCTGGACGAGGGAACGTGAGATTCTCTTTCCCTAAATAAGCCCACAGCCATTGCTTCTCCATTACGGCTTCCCCCACAGGGCCCTCTGTGAGGAGGGGTCTTCTCTAGTACCGGGGGGGAAGAGAGGCACAGCCCCTTTGCTCTGGGGTCGTCTGTCTCAGGGGTCCCCAACCCCTGGGCCGCGGACCGACACCTGGCTGCACAGCAGGAACAAGGAACCGGGCTGCACAGCGGGAGGCAAGCGGCGGGCTAACGAGAGAAGCTTCATCTACCGCTCCCCATCGCTCCCCATCACTGGCATTACCGCCTGAACCATCACTCACATTACTACATGAACCATCCCCCTACCCCCCCCAAGTCCGTGGAAAAATTGTCTTCCACAAAACTGGTCCCTGGTTCCCAAACTGTTGGGGACCGCTGTTACCTGTTTCCGCTGGACTTGCACCCTGGGCAGAAGGTTCAGGGGGCAGCTCCCAGACTTGAATCCCCTGCTCTTGTTCTTTTTTCTCTCAGTTTCTCCATCCAGCTAGGAAGAGTTCCTCATCTGATACGAGAAACTGCCTGCTTTATGACTTCAGTAAAACGTTTATTTGCTGGGTTGCCCAAGTTTTATTTAAAGTTTTATGTTAAAGTTTATTTAAAGAGAATATTTTAGAATTCTGGAAAAAAAATTGTTCTCTCTTATACATGTTGACTCTTGCAATTGAATGCCTGGCTCTTCAAAACAATTTTGCTTTGGACTCTTTTAAGAGTCCGGTTTGATATTCAATGCTGAACAATGACTTCTTTCTCCGAGGCTGTTCTCCACCGTCCCCTCAACAATGGGGCCATTAAACAGCAAGAAACATTTCTCAATTTAGAAACCCCAAATATTATCCTGCTCCAATAACATGAACTGAGTACTAAGTATGTGCTTGGCGCCATGCTAAGTTCAGCGGCCGTCATCATATTTATCCTCTCAACAGCCCTGTGAGCAAAGTGCAA
>NC_041216.1:3257067-3272476 GCF_002837175.3 Physeter macrocephalus
AGGGCTCTGAGAAGGATTAGATGAAGCAGCATGTGGAAAATACCCCAGATCTGGCCCCATACCCCATATAGGTTAGACTAGGAAACTCATTACTATGTGAAAACCGTTAGAACTCTTGGGGCTTCTGAGCCCCCAGTAAGGTGGTCACAGAGCCCCGACCGCTGTGCAGGGGGCTCCTGAGGAAAGCAAATGCCAGTCTGGCCAATATGCTCTTACAGGACCTGTATACCAACCACCCTCCCCACAATATCCCTTCCTCAGGGCTGAAACCAGTGCAGGCCAGGGCGAGATGAGGGGTCCAGGACCCAAGAGAAGAGGGAGTATGCGCTGGGGAGCAGGGAGAGTAAAAGCACAACAGGCCCTCTTCTCTTCAAAGCACTTTGTAGTTCATGAAGCACTTGATGCAGGCAGCGGCCCTGGGAGATGGGCAGGTGGAGATGATAACTGTCATTCTGCATGAATGGAAACTGGAGCCTCAGAGAGGTTGAGTCAGCTGCCTGGGGTTACACAACCTTTAAGAAACAGAGGCGGGAGCCAAACCCCCGGCCTGCTGACATCTGGTTCAATGTTCCTTTAACTGCAGGGGGAGCCCTGATTCTGGCTGACCTACCCCCCAACCCCCGCCCCAAGAACCATCTTGGCAAGAGCCCTGGGCTGGTCCTCACTGCACTCCAGGGCAGGCAGGCCCTGAGGTCCAGGAGGAATAGACCGGGGAGACTGATGGCTGCCCCAGCCCTCTAATCCTTTCATCCCACCTCTGGCCCCAGAGCTCAGGAGGGAGAAGGCAGGATGGCACCCAGACTCGGGCATTTCACGCGCCGGTAAAATTTTCAAAAACAATTTAGGGACTGCATGAGGTTGTCAGCTTTTTATTTCGCCAAGTAAGGACATTTAAAAAAAAATTCCCAGGCCCATCATTTCATAAAAGAAAGGACATAATCTCAGACTAAAAGACAGTCCTTTAAATGAAATAAATTTAGCTTTGTGAAAAAGTCACCACGTTGTCCTTATTTCTCTCAGTTTTGCCTTAGGCCACTGAAAAAAGCCCGGGTCTGCTGACGCGTGTGAGAACCATTTTGGAGCTTCGGCTTGGGAGTCACACAGACGTGGGTTTGAATCCCGACTCCACCACGGACAAGTTGTATCATTTGGTGTACATTATTTCCCCTTTCTGAGCCTCAGTTTCCAGTCTACAAAATGGGAACATGAATAGTGCTGCCACACAGTGGTACCTGGAGAGCTAAGTGGTCTAGAGTTTGCAGAGCACTAGTTCTGAGACGAGATCAATCAAGCCCGGGCTCCCAGCCAGCGGCGCCTCCCCGTCCTGACGCTGCCTATGGCTCCCCATCGTCCACAGGGTAAAGCCCACCTCTGTAGCCAGACCCTCTGGACACACCAGACTCTGCAGATCCTGGGGCAAAGAGAGTCCAAGAACAGAGTCCTGCCTCAAAGCCTTTGCTCTAGCTGTGGCCTCCACGTGGAGCGCGCTCAGGACAAAAATCACAAGGGCTTCCAGCTCACTGCCTGCACCCAGAGGACCCAGGGGTCCTTTTTCCGCTTCTCTCTAGTCGGCAAAACCCTTCTCATCCTAACAACCAGCCTCAATGTCACCTTCATTCCCTGACTCAGCAAACATTCACTAATTACCAACCACGCACTGTGTTCAACCCCACCATACAGAAGAGCTCAGAATACACAAGGGAGGGTGAGTAGAGATCAGGGGGCTCCGAAGGGCCCCCCAGTCAAGCCAGGGGTGGGGAGCGCAGGGAGCGATTCCAAGAAGAGGTGGTGCTCAAACTGGGATCTGAAGGATAAATAGGAGTTCGCTAGATGATGGGGTGGGCGGGAGAGGGGACGGACTGTGGGGTGGAAGGAAAAGCATCTGGAGTATTAAAAGCACACCTGGGGACACTCTAGGTTGTTTCTTAGGCGAGGAGCAAAGGATGCTCGAGAGAGGGGTTCCTGACTTGGGCACTGCCGGTGGAGGAGTCACTGTTGTGGGGAGGTGGATACGTTTGGAGACAGATGCTGAGTTTGAGGTGCCCAGGGGATGAGGAGGAGAGGCGTCCACAGGAAGCTCAGGGATGAAACTGCAGAGGGGGAGGCTGCCATCACAGAGGTGACCCCCCAAAGTCACAGGAGTATGTGCACACACATGGAAACTGTGCGTGGAGAGGAGGGCCCAGGACAGAGTCCCCAGGAGACCCAACATTCAAGGGGAGAAGGAGGGGGCAGAGCTGCTGACAGAACCCAGGGAAGAGCCAGAGGTGGGTTGAGGAGAGTCAAGGGAAGGGTGTGTGCAAGCAAGGAAGGGCCCCTCAGGAGGCAGCCCAGCAGCATCCCAGGCGCCACCGTCTGGGTTCAAATCCTGTCTCTACAACTTATTAGCTATGTTGACTCTGGGCCTCAATTTCCCTATCTGTAACATGGGGCTAATTTACTTTTCGACAAAAAGGAAGATAAAGGGCATGGAGGGAGGCTTGGGTCACATGTTCCCCCCGCCCCCATCCTGGGTCTCTCCCACCAGACTGGCACCGGTCCCCAGAGGCCAGATTAGATGAGTGAATGAAATCAGGGGCTGCCCCCCTCCCTCAGAGTAGAGGGCAGAATGGGAGGCAGCTTTCCTCGGTTCTCCGCGGCTCCAGCACCACTCTCATCTATCATGGAAGGGAGGTGGAGAAGGCCCCAGGTGTGCTGTGTCCTTCCTCTTGGCCTCAGTTTCCCCATGTGGGAAACAAAGCCATGAATCTGCTTGAGCTCGGAGGCCCTTCCGCCTCTGATGCTCTGTGGCAGGACGAACGGAGGAAGGGTGAGGGGAGAAAGACCTAGTCCAGACCTACTGGTCCTGCCCCAGGGGAGGAGGTCCCACAGGGGTCTGGGTCCCCATTGTCCCCAGGGACTGGTCCCTCCAGAAGAGGGTGGCAGCCAGGCCAAGGAGGGCAGGAGCAGAGGTGCCAGGATTGTGCTGACAAAGCTGTTCCTTCTCCCCTCCTCTCTCCCTAACCCTCCCCTCCAAGGGGACAGCCGAGCCCGGCAAAAAATAAACCCAAAGGCAGTGACCTGGACGGGCCCGAGGCTCCCAGGGCGGAGTGGCAGGGAAGCAAGGATGGAGGAGATGACCACCCCCCAACACATACAAAAAGCGAAAGGGTGCCTGATCTGACCCCCCTGCCCCCCCACCAACAGAGGGGCTCAAAGGGAGCAGCTCCATCCACTCTCCTTCCATCACACTGGGAGGGTTGGATGCCCCCTGCTTGATAGGCACAATGAGCAGAGTAAGTCTTGTCCAGGCCAGCTAGACATGGGTTCCCAAGTTTTGGAAAAAGTACCCCAGGGAATCTCACTCTACCTCCTGGTTTGGGGCAGTCAGTCCTTCCTCCTGTTTGACCTCTATCTCGCCTGCTTCAGTGGGCCCATTTATCTCCAGCAAGCTGCTCTCCCCCTGTCCCACCTGCCTGGCCTAGATGTCTGAGGAGTCTCAGGAGAAAGCGTTCCCCAGATTTCCCTGCAGGGATTGTGGAGGGCCCCTGGGCCGGAGACCCCACTCCACCCACTGTTCCCCAAATCTTTGAGAGGAAGGAATCGCTGAGCTCCCTGCTCCCTTGCCTCCCTCCCTCAGGCACTGCCCAATTAGTCTGCTGCCTGGGGCTGCCCCTCCTGGTCTCTCCTCCCCAGGTGCCAACCCCCAGGGCACGCAGATCCTGCCCTAGGGACAAGTTGCCCAGAAAGCCTAGAGTCCTGGGGGGAGTGCTTTACGGGAGGCCCCAGAAGTGTGACCAGCACCCTCTCCCCGGCCCCTCAGAGTCCCCGCTGGGGACAGGCAGCCTTCCTGGTGCCCTTCTAAGTGCTGCCCAGTCCTCTGAGGAGCTCAGGAAGAAGGTGCTGGAGAAGAACTGCCACCACCCTGCACCCCACCCCTACCCCCACCCTATAGAACTCAAGGTCTGAGACAGCGGCTCCTCCCATGCATCCAGAGTCCCTCTGTGCCAGGCAGCCCTTAGGATCCACTTTCCTGCTCAGCCCCATTTTACAGAGGGGGATAGTGAGGCTCAGGGATTGGGCTAGAGTAGGGGTGGGCACCTTCCCAGTAAGTGTTGGGACTGAGACCTCTAAGTCTCCTTTGGGATTCCCTGTCCTTATTCCCCAGAACGACATGCTCAGGAGAGAGTGGGGGATGGCCCTCCCCTCCCAGGAGTCCCTGGCTGTCCCCCTGGGCACCACGGCTTCACTTCCACCTGCCTGGGGCCACACTAGCTGCAGAGTTTGATAACGAGGCCCACATCTCAGCCGTACAGCGACACCCCCACATACGCCCTCCTCCCTGTACACACACAGACACGCTCACACCTACTCCGTCTCTGCGAGTCCCTGGGAGAGGAGGCAGGAGAGTCCAGTGGTCCAGGCAGCCTCTACAGCCTCCTCACTGGGCAACCCTCCCCCCCACCCCCACCCCCTACCCCCACACTCCCGGGCGGGGCGCAGGCGTGGTCCGTCGCTCCCTCTGCCTCCCCAGACCTGGTACAGAGTTGATGCTCTTTAACTCTGTTTGTCAAGTGAAGGAAGGAACAGTCAGTGAGATCCTAGGCACCCAGGTTGATGTCCCGGTGCCACCATTACACTCGCTGTGTGACCTTGGGCAAGTGGGTGACGTCCCCTCAGCAGCCCCACTCTCCTCAAGCGTGAAATAATAGTGCCCACCTGATGTAATGGCTGTGAGGGTTAAGTGAGAGAATGCTGGGAAGAGGCAGGGCACGGCGCCTCCTAGGTGTTCCGCAGATGTCCACAGAAACGCGTCCTCAGGCTCCCTGTGCAGAGCCGCTCACCCCGTAACCCAGGTGAACGCAGCTCCTGCTCACTGCCAGGTACACCCAGACCCACTCACCGTGCTGACAAGGACATCCGGCAAACCTCTCCCCAGGAAGGAGCGCGATGATGATAATAACGATATAATAATAACGGTGATATGACAACGGCTACTATTTGTGCCCAGCGTGGTGTCAGGTGCTTTAACTCACTTGGCCCTGACAACTCCAGAGGCAGGTATTATTAGTCCTATTTTTCCGATGAGGAAATGGAAGCTCAGAGAGGTTAAGTAACTTGCCCAAGGACACATCACTGCTAAGGGTGGAACCAGAAATGAACCCAAATCTGTCAGACTCAGATCCCATGCTCTTAACCCCCTGCAGGGCAGCCTCTGGAGAAATGAAAAGTAGCCCCTCTTCCTCCACCTCAGCCCCGCAACTCCCATACAGGGGCCTTTAACAAAGGGGCTGCCTACAGATCAGACACTCAGAATTCCCCACTAGGCCCCTTAGCCCACAGAGGGTCGGCCCTGGCCAAAGACCCACATGGGTGCAGGGGAGGAAGGGGGATGAGAAAACCTCCAGCTGGCTTCTCCAAGTCTGGGGAAGTTCCCTGCACAGCCTCCTCTGGGGGCAGGGCCTTGGCCCGCTCTGCAGAGCCTTCCTCTCTCCTTGTTCCCCAGACAATTTCAGCTCCCTTGACTGACTCAGAGAACCTTAAATTAATCACCCATTCAAATTGCTGCCATCAGCCCAAGAATAATCACCTCTTGAAACTCTCCTGGCTCCAGCATTCTGAGAATATAGGCTTCTGCAGCAATAGGGATTGAAGTTAGACAACCAGCAGGGCTTCCTCAATGGAAGGAATGAATGTACCATGGAGTTGGGGTGGGGTAGCAGACAGTGAGAAATCCAACCTGCTCCAGTGACCCCAAAGGAGAAGGTGGAAAGGAGGGAGCAAAGGGGGTGTAAGGGGTAGGGAGAGAGATAGAATAGGGCTAGAAGCCCGGCAGGATGGTCTCTCCACTATGCCCCTCTTACAAAGACCAAACAAAAGGACCAGGACTGAAAAATAGCAGCACGAAAAATTTGGGTCACACCCCAAGACTTTCTCCATTGCAAAGCCAAGTTCTTGGAGCAGTCTTCCCTATTGGCTGGGCGAGGAAAAATACTATCTAAGTCCTGATCTGGGAGGCAGAAGGCCTGGGTTACTGGCATAGTTCTACCACCGACTCATCGGATGTGACCTCGGACGAGTATCTGCCCCTTTCTGTGCCTTGGTGAACCCAGCAGTGCACCGCAGGGCTGGACAGAGGACCTCAGAGGGCCCTTCAGGAGAAGCAAAGGCCAGCAAAGTCCTAGGAAGCCAGCCACCCACTCCCACAAGGGTCTAGGGCTGCCCTCCAAGGCGGATGCACAAACACACACAGATCCATAAGGGCAGACCTGTAGCTGTGAAGAGGTGGAGGCAGAAAACGCAAGAGATGGGGCCGACTCAGCTCCGTCCTAGAGGTCTAGGCTGGGGAGCAGGCCCAGGTGTGCGTCTGTGAAGGCAGAGAAAAGGTGGGAGCAGCTGTGCATTAGATTTCTTTGCATTGGATGTATGCTGTATGTGCGCTTGTGACATCCCTGGGCAGGTGTTTCCAAGTGGCCAGGAGTGCGTGCACGAGACAGACCAACGGGCATGTAGCAGGGATGTGTGTGTCCAGAGCCGTGCACAACAAAAGTGTGACTGCACTGGGTGAGGCTGGGCAGTTTCCACCCGATTCCACAAAATTCTGCCACTGCCCACCCCCCAATAGCCTATGTGCTGGGGCGACAGAGGGACAATGACGCATGAGTGTGGCTCCTGAGGAGCCCAGGGTTGGGGTGCTGGCTGGAGCTGAGGTGCAAGAGGAAGACAGCAGCGACCGAGGCAGCACCAGCTCTGGGCTGAGGCTCCTCCACGCTGACTGGGGGGACCTCTCTCGAGCCTCAGTTTCCTCACCTGCAAATGAGGAGGACCCCAGCACCCGCCTTACCCGGCTGCTAAAGGACACCACGAGAGTGGTTTATGGAGGGCACTCAGCACGGTGCGCGGCACATGGCTGATGCTCCACGTGTGATCAGCAATTTCAGTTCAGACTCCAAGGGCCAACCCAGGCAGCCTCAGGGAGCAGCGGGGAGGCCCTGGACAGAGAAACAGGAGTCTTCGGCCTGGGCCTGCATCTGCCACTGATCCACTGGGTGATGTTAGTCTCCAGAGCCTCAGTTTTCTCATAAACAAAATGGGGCTGTCAAAATGTGTGGACCCACCTAGCAGGGATGCCTGCCTGGGGGCTCTGGGCACCTTTTGCTGGGATTATTTCCAACGCAGGTGATGTTCTTTCTCAGTCAGGGTGGGAGCTTGGTGGGGGACACCGGGGCCCGGGAGCTGCTGCTACCTCCTCCCCTCCCCATTCCCACAGCTTCTGACCCCAGGGACAAGGCTGAGGAAGGATGTTTACAGAGCATAAACCTTCACTTAGAGAAAGTTCACGGGGCAGCTGGGGGCTGGGAGCTGCAAGAGTCTCACAGCAGTGGCAGGCGGCGTGGGGAAGATGAGGGGAGATGGGGCTTTGGTCTATACCTGCCCCTTCCAGCCCTCTGACTTCAAAAGGGAGGCCAGGGTGGCCTTCGACAGGTAGAGCAAGGAGGCGAACATCCCTCCCAAAGGTTCAGAAGCAGGATGGGCAGTGATGTGGTGTTTCTCAAAATTCAGTAAGCGGGGCCTGTGAAGGGCTGAGGGCTGAAATCAGGGACTGGGGCACGGGGGGTGTGGTAGGGGCTTGGTGACAGGTCCAAGGGCCTAAAGAGACGAGGGAGAGCTTGGAGAGGGGCCAGCAATCCTTCCTTCTGGGTCTCAATGAGAGGAAGACAGGAGTCAGCGGTTCCCACTTCCCAGAGGCCTGCGGCTGCTGGCAAAAGCAGTGGAACTGGGGCTGGTCCTCTGGGCGATGTTCCACACCTCAGGGCCAGAGAAGGTGCAGGTTCTGGGTGGGGCTCAGAGGGACATGGCTGGCAGGTGTGAGGGAGGTGTCCGCTAGGGTGAATGGACCCGGCTCACCTCAATTCCCTCCTTGCTGAGTCCTCCTCTGGCAGGCTTTTCTTCTGGGGCCCCTCCCACCAGGGTCTGAGTCTCTGAGAAGGGGGTCCTAGCTACCTGTGCACACTGGACTCCCCTCGCTTGGGCTGTCTGTGAGAGTCATTGGGGATGGGGGAAGGATTTGACCAAAAGTGCAATAATCAGGCTAGAAGTCCAACAGCAGGAAGCACTTCCTGGCTCACCCAAGACCCTGCAGTGAGTGACTGCAAAGCCCCACATCTGGAGCTCCTCACGAACAGGAGAGGCCTCCTGTGCAGCCCCCTCCCCCAGGCCCAATAATAACACCAACCCCTCACACTCCCACAGGCCCTTGCGGCTCACCAAGTTCTTTCCCACCCATTACCTCGTCCAAGAGGGAGGCCCACAAGGCTGGGGTTTCTACCCACTTTGATGGCCTAGAGATCTAAAGCTCAGAGAGGCGCAGAGATCAACCCAAGATCGCACAGCATGCAAGAGGTGGGGTTCCTGACCCCTCAGCCCACTCTGACCTCTAAGATGAATGACCAGTTCCCCGAGATCCCCAAATGTCTGGACGTTTTCGCACCACATTTCCTCTCCCAGAGCTCCTGAGAGATGCCTCAGCCCTGGGCTCCTGGGGACAAGTGGTCAGAACAACCATGTCCCTGGCCAGGGCATTCCTGGCATCCAGAAAGGGCAGGATGTGGGGCAAAGGTACTAGCGGATTTAGCTCCTGGAGAGGAAGGAGAGGTCCCTCCAGAGAAGGTGAAGACAGTGCTGGCCAGAGGACACGAGGCGAGTCCTTCACCCTCATAGGGGCTGAGAGGCCAGCTTGGGGACTAAGGACCTCCACCTCAGAGCTCTATTGCTTCCCCAGGCCCAGCCTTGCCTTGGAAAAGTCATCTCCCAAGAGGAGCCCGCGGAGGATGCAGCTGCTCCCTGCGAAGTGTCTCAGCCTCTGTGGGCACCCAGGCTGCAGGGTGGGCAAGGGCACCTCAACGCAGCGGCTCTTAATTAGCAGTCCCCTGCCCCTCATCCCCAACTCCACTTCCCTGCTACCCCAGCAGAGAACCCGCAGCACTCCAGCAGCCCTCTCTGCAGCGAAAAAGATTCATCCAGGCCCTGCCAATGGGCATTGGGGGTTGGGCTACTCCTAACCATTGACCCTGACCCTAAGTGCGACCTCAAGTCCAGAGCGATCTCAACTCTCTGCCCCCGCCCCGCCCCCAGCCCACCACAGGAGGTCTCTGCACCAAATCGTGGCTGCTACCTTCAGGAGCACACAGGCTGAAAGAGTTCCCTTCCGCTACCCTCCCTGTGGTCAGGGGGCTCCTTTGCCAGCATTTTCCTCCCCTCCGCTCTGAAATTCTGTGGGCCAGCTAGGATGGGGCAGAGGCAGGCAAGCAGGCAGCAGAGGGTCAGGCAGGAAGACAGACCAAAAGACAGGTGGAAACAGACAAGTAGAAGAGTGAGATGCAGGTGGACAGGTGGATAGACAGATGGACAGACAGGCACACAGATAACTGGACAGGCCAACAGAGGGATGGAAACAGACAAGCAGGAAGACTGTTGGATAGTTGGAGAAACGAAGAGACAGGACAACTCACACACAGGCAGAAACTCACTCCGGCAGAGGGACAGCCAGACAGGCAGAAGGACTGTGGGACAGTCAGGTGGACAGGCAAGGGGACCACCCAGGAGACCCCAAGACCAGAGGGCCCTCTCTGGGGGCAGCAATAAGGGATTAACATCGGCACATTTCCCAGGGACCAGAGGTCTCTCTCTCGGGCACCTTCGAGCGTCCGAGAGTCAGGCCCAGCCCTTCAACTGATATCTGCGGGGCCTCTCATGTTCCCGGCTGGGCCAGGCCGTCCCCAAGACTGAGCTCTGAGCTGCCAAAATTCGTTCTTTACATCCAAGAAGGGTCAGTGTTTTTGAAAGCTGTAGGAGCCTGGCGAGGGGGTGGAGGGGGCCCGCAGCGTGAGTGTTTCCAAACTTACTCCTCTCCTCTTTCTTTTCCCCCAGGGTGCCCAGAGCCAGGCCTGGTGCAGCGGCCAGCAAGCTGGTCAGGCTAGTTGGCCAAGCCGTGGCAGGGCCCACTGCTGCCGCTGGGAAGTTGAGGGTGGAGGGAAAGACTGAGTGAAGATTCAAAGTCAGACAGCACACGCCAGTGTCAGAACCCTGGTGGCTCAAGGGGACCCCCCAAACACCTATAACTGGGGACCAGCCCTCAGCTGGGGGGGAAGTCGTCCCTGGAGAGGGACATCTCCGAGGGGAGTCCAGGTGGGAGGCCACTGTAGGTACAGAGCTGGGGAGAAGGTGACAGAAAGTGTGTGGGGGCCAAAGGGCCCTCTGTGTCTGGGACACAGGGAGACAGAAGTGAGGAAGAGGAAAAGGGAGCCGCACTTTAGTGGCTCCCGATTGGAGAGAGATGGAGGAAAAGAAGCTGGACGTGGGGCGTACCTGGGACAGAGAAGCAGGGGTTGGAGATCAGGATGGAAATCAGGAGTTGAGGTGGGGGAGGTCAGAAGCCAGGTCAAGCAGGGGTCAGGACTTGGAGAGCGGAGGGGTGGGGGTTTAGGGGCAGGCTGGGGGGGAGGGGTGGATCGGAAATCGGGTTCAGGCCTTGGGGCAGAGCGATGAGGGTCTGCCGACCGGGGATCTGGGGGCCAGGAGGCGGAGCCAAGGCGGGGCAGCCGTCCCCCGGGAGCCCAGGCCCCGGCAGGGGCCGCGCTGGGTGGCAGCGCGAGGTCACGGTCGGGGGCTCGGGGTAGCAAACTCACATGAAGACGTGGTAGACGAAGGACCAGCCGCGGGGTCGCTCCAGCACGTTGTAGACCCAGTTCTGTAGGCGTCGGTAGCGCTTGTGCGCGGCCGAGGAGCGCTGGCCGCAGGCGGAGCCTGAGCCCGAGCCCGGCCCTGGGAGGGGCGCGCCCGGCGGCAGGGGGCTGCCTAGGAGGCCCAGGCGGAGCGGGGAGCCGCCCCCGCCCGCCTCGCCCCGCTCGCTCTGCACCGCCGTGAGCGCCACCAGCTCGGCGCGGGGGGCGTCCGCGGGCGGGGGGGATAGGCCGAGGCGGCGCGGGGGGGCCTCGGCCATGGGCGGCGCCGGGCGGGGTGGCCGGGGCCCGGGTCCGGTGCGGGGCTGGGGCGCGCGAGGGGCGCTCAGCGGCGCATGACTCGGACCCAGGGCCGGCGGGGCGGCCCGAGGCGAGCGCGGTCGGCGGGGGCTAGGGGCCGGGCCGGGGCCGCTCCGGGGCCGGGGGCGGGCGCTCAGAGCCGGGGGGCCGCCGGAGCCCGCGCTGACCGCCCGCTTCCCCGGCGACTGGGGCGGCTCTTTCCGACTCCAACTCTCTTATTACGCGCTCCAGGGGCGGGCGCCCAGAGCCGGGGGGCCGCCGGAGCCCGCGCTGACCGCCCGCTTCCCCGGCGACTGGGGCGGCTCTTTCCGACTCCAACTCTCTTATTACGCGCTCCATGCCGCTCGCCTTTCCACCTGCCGCCGGCGCGCCGCTCACATGTCAGCCTCCTCCGCCCCGCCCCTCCCCCGCCGCCCCCGCCCGCCCCGCGGCCGCCTTCCCAAATCGGGAGGGAGCGAGCGAGTCGGCGAGGCCGGGCGGAGGGAGGGGACGTGCGGAGAGGCGGCGGGAGGGCGCCCCCGCCGCGCGGGCCGCCGAGTCGGGGCGGGGACCGGACCGCGTGGCGGCGGCCCCCGGCTGGTGCGAGCGGAGCGCCGGGCTGCGCGGGGCTGCGTGGACCCGAAGGCCGGGCTGGGGGCGGGATGCCTCATGTGCAGTTGTGGCGAGTGGGGCGAGGAGTCGCGGCCGCCGTCGCGGATGGGACGCGGGTCCCGCGGAGTTTAAGTGTGAGTGGATGCAGAAGTGCCTGCTGTGTGGGCGCAGTGGGTGGCTGTGATGGTGAGATTGAGTGAGGAGGTGCGGTGTGGATGGGCGTGCAGGGTCCTGGCCACTGGCGGTGGCGGCGTCAGCGAGGTGTGCCCCGTCGGGCCGTGCCCCGTGCGCGTGGGGCGGGGTGCGCTCGTGCCTGAAAGGCCTGTGTGTGTAGCACAGTGGGCCTCAGGTGTGTCTGCTTTCTGCCCACCCCACCCCCGCCTCTGAGCGTCCCTTCTTCAGGATGAGGGAAGAGCCCCCGTTTAGGCCACTCTGCCCCAAAGAAGAGTCTCCTCTGATCAGAGGGGCCTGCTTCGCACCAGCCCAGTCTGAAGCGCGCCCTTGCCTCGCTTCCAGGGCAGGGCAAGGTTCAGGGCATACAGGTGTTGGGAGGTGAGCTCTGAACCAGCGCGGAGGCCAGACAGCCTCCTCCCCAAAGTCTCACAGAATCGCACCCAAAAGCGGCGAGACTTTCCCCCACGGCACTCCCTCTCCAGCCGGAAAGTTCCTGGTGCCTGACCTACTCTCTCTAGCTTTGGGGGAGGCCTTTTCTTTCCCTTTAGCCCTCTTGGCCCAGCCCACGGTGGTCATTTGGGTTTCCCGATCCTCCTTCCCTCGTCCCCTGACGAAAGCTTCGGCCACACCAGCCGCTCCCCGCGCAGGCCCTGCCCCAGGGTGAAGCGCTTCCGCAGCAAACTCTTCCCGGTTCCTCCGGGAGGATCTCGGGGGACGGAGCCGAGCGGGAGGGGCGGGGGACGGGGTGGGAAGGCGAGCTCGATTCTCAGCTGTCAGCAAAGGCAGCATTGATCTGCTGAGCGCCAGTGGGGGAGGGAAGGAGACAGAGCTGCCCGGCATGCTGGGAGGGGGCTGCAGGGACCTGGGGGACCCCAAACTGGGCTTGACAGCCGTTTACACCCCTACCGCAACAGTGACCCTTTTCCCTCTGCGTAGCAGAGGCTGCCTTTGGGGTCCGACCTGAATCCCTCTGGCTGCTCCTGGCTCCAGGTGTGCCGAGGGCCAGAGCCCGGTGCCCCTGGGCAGTTTATGCCCCTTCCTCACGGGTAGCTGGGGAAGGTTTCTGGACCCCAGGGCCCAGCTATGGATGCACTGCCCCGGCTGTGTTAACCCATCGTCTCCCCATGAGCTGAAGCTAGCACTCCCTAGATAGGCAGCACTGCCCTCCCAGACGCTATGGGACTGCCTGACTGGCTTTCCTCAGTCAGGGGTCCTGGGGGGTGGACTAAGGTCTGGGGACTTGAAATGGTGGGAAGGAATGCAGTTGTAAGGGATGTGGGGGGTGTTTCTTGGGGGTCTTTTTGAGGCTCTTCTTATGCGCAGAAATGGCACTTGAACACAGGTTGCCCTTTATCAACAGAATATCTGAAATTGGGTCTGTTCTGGGAAAGATGATCATCAAGCTCAGCATCACCCCTGGATGCCACGCTTCTCTTCCCATTTAGGGGACTGAAAAAGTCCCTTCCTCTCCTTGTGAGGAGCCCTCACTGCGAGAAGAGGGTCTTTCATCATCTTTCCCATCTCCAGCTCCGGATGAGCCCCTCAAAGGCAGCAAGAGGAAGAAAGAGACTGTGGCTGCAGCTAGAGGGAGGGAAGTTAGATCTCAGGAGCGAGTTTCATGGGGCACAGAGGCCTGTTTTTCCTGTAGGTGTAGGTGTAATGGGACAGGCCCACCACATTTTAAAGTGGGGAGTTGTGGGAGTTCCCTGGTGGCCTAGTGGTTAGGATTCTGGGTTTTCACTGCCATGGCCCGGGTTCAGTCCCTGGTCAGGGAACTGAGATCCCACAAGCTGCGCGGTGCGGCCAAAAATAAATAAATAAATAAATAATAAAGTGGAGAGTCACGGAACTCTTCCTAAGGGGTGGGGGGATGGGGGGATGGTTCTAGGAGGATGTAAGCAAAGTTAGGTTGGTGTGTGTATGTGTGTGCATGGGAAAGCGGAGGAGGCAAAGGAGAAAGTCCAGTTCCGAGAGGACAGGTGGCCACTCTGAGGGTCACCCGGCAGCCTTCCTGCCCCGTCCGGATTCCCGGGACATGAGCATGACCAGGAGGAAGGCCTTTCCCCACCGCAGCCTTTAGTGACTAAGACACTTTTCTGAGCACACAGCTGTCTCAGGCTCTCTCGCTGCTGGGGGAGGGGGGGTGGAGCTGTGGTTGCCCACCCTCCTCCTTCCCTCTCTCCCACCTGTTCCCTTCACCCCACCCTCAGCAGCTTCCTTCCCACCCACCCCCACCAGCCACCACACCTCTCCCAGGTAACACTGCCAAAAAAACATCCCGCTCTGCCCTGACTCACTCACTCTGTCCCACCTGGGCAAGTCCGTTCCTGGCTCTGGGCTTCAGTTTCCCCATCTGCCCATAAGGAGGGGGTGGGGCTCCAAGATCTTCGGTAATTCATCACTGTCACTTTCATCCATCAATGAAGCAAGTATTGATTGAGAGGAAGAGTGGGGAGGGAGAGAGATCCCATTTGCTGAGCACCAACTGAGGCTCAGAGACATGTGGGGACTCACCTAAGGATACACAGCCAGTATCCAGAACTGCCTGTGACCTGTCCTCTCCCCTGGCTGGCACCTACCCACTGTGCACTGGGTACTAGGATCAGTACTGAGGGCAACCATAGATGGCCCAATCTTTGTTCTCTAGAACTTATTCCTGCCAGGGGTGGAGACTCCTAGGTCTGAAAGGGTTGAGGTCTAGAAGTGGTGGGGACCTTGTGGCCAGGTTCAAGCCTGTCATTGACTGACAGCCTGCCAGTGTGACTTCAGGTCAACCAAGGATGCAGATTTCCTTTCTTGGAGTGGGAAGGGGGTTTTAAGTCAGTGGTTTTCAGACTTTATTAGCAATGGAATCCTTTCTACAGACAGAATCTTTTTTTTATTTTTATTTTATTTTTTATTTTTTGTGGTATGCGGGCCTCCCTCTGCCGTGGCCTCTCCCGTTGCGGAGCACAGGCTCCAGACGCGCAGGCTCAGCAGCCATGGCTCACGGGCCCAGCCGCTCCGCGGCATGTGGGATCCTCCCAGACCGGGGCGCGAACCAGGTTCCCCTGCATCGGCAGGCAGACGCGCAACCACTGCGCCACCAGGGAAGCCCCCAGACAGAATCTTAAGGTAGCACCCCAATATGTAAAGAGCATTCAAGCAGAGGTGTTCTGGTTGAATTGAGGTGAGGAGGTCAAGGTTCTACCCACCAGACCTCCTCCTTTCTCTCCACACCCCAGAAACTGTTTGGGTTTTCTTTCTTTTTTTTTTTTTAAATCAATTTATTTATTTATTTATTTTTGGCTGCGTTGGGTCTTCATTGCTGCGCGCGGGCTTTCTCTAGTTGCGGTGAGCTGGGGCTACTCTTCGCTGTACTGCGTGGGCTTCTCATTGCAGTGGCTTCTCTTGTTGCAGAGCACGGGCTCTAGGCACGCGGGCTTCAGTAGTTGTGGCACACAGCCTCAGTAGTTGTGGCTCGCGGGCCCTAGAGTGCAGGCTCAGTAGTTGTGGCGCACGGGCTTAGTCGCTCTGCAGCATGTGGGATCTTCCCGGACCAGGGCTTGAACCCATGTCCCCTGCATTGGCAGGCAGATTCTTTTTTTTATAAATTTATTTATTTATTTATTTATTTTTGGCTG